>NC_044348.1:14195614-14499364 GCF_007364275.1 Archocentrus centrarchus
GATTGCCCACAGTACATTTATTACAAAGAGATAGAGACCAAAATTGTTTACAGGCTGGTTTTCCTGTAAGAGGCTGTAAATGTGTTTGTTTCTGCTCTAAAGTTGGACATTTTAAGTCTGCGGCGATTGACTTGCTTTTCGAGCTAGCCTCAAGTGACCATTCAAGGAACTGAGGTCTTTGGCACGTCCATGTATTGTTTCAGCCAGGAGGTTGCCTCTTGGTCAAAACCCTGTGAATTAAATTTGAACCTTATTGACTCCTCTCAGGTATAGAAGATCAGTTTAATGCCTCTTAATATAAATGTGGGCTAAAAAGTGAGGCAACTTTAGCAGTAAGTTGAATTTCTCCCATCATTTATCAAAATGCTACATGCTACATCTTTAACAACAAGCAACTATGTAAGGCATCAGTCACACCAGCCTATAGACCGGTCTACGACCAATCACAGGGGAAAATGCACTTTCCCCGATCAGTTGACAATTGGTGAAATTGGTCACAAAGAGGGTGCTGCAGCAAAATGGTAATGAAACCTTAACACATGGGATGCTGAGACATAGTATTCACTGGTTTACATATGCGCCTTCTGTTGGTTGCAACAGCAAGTCCCAACTTTTACTCTGATGGCAAATGTTCTCCATTTCTAGTTTGTATCAAATGTTTTTAAGTTTCACTAGCATTGAGCAAGCAGTTGGCTGTTTGCAGACAAGCCTGTGTCTGCAATGGTCAGGGGAGCACACAGTTTGTTTGGCAACATATGGTTGCCAGGGGGCCTCTACCCAGTCTCTAGGCCTATGTGACTGCAGCTTTAGAGACAAATTTCACAGTGAATGTCAGTAACCTCCAGCAACCACTTTCCCTAGCAACTGGTGGTTGTCAATGGGTTGCCGACTGGTCTCTCCACCCACGTGACTGGATCCTTCACAAAGTCCCTGAAAACATCAGTCAAATCTTTACTGGCTTTTTTTTTTTTTTCACATTCAAATTTGTGATTTTAGCAAAAAAATACACTTTTGTATTTTTAAATTGAGTTGTCGTCCTTTGTTTTGATGTGATTGGACTGACAGTACTGGAAACCTAAGCAAAACCAAACCAATGTATTTCATATTGGCAAAAACAACAAATATATCATACACCACCACTGAGCTCCCACTTAACATTAGTCAGAAGGGTTTAATCAGAAGTGTGGGAAAAATTGATTGAGGTGATACATTCAGGGTCTTTATTATTACAACCTAATGGAATGGAAATTACAATTCTGTCAATAAAATATATAAATATATGTATATTTAGATATCTTTTTTCCTTGAATCTTTCAGCCCTATTTTTATCCTCAGCAACAGTGTTGCTATAGTTGGACGTTGCATTTCCCACTCAAGCCAAACTCCACCATGACTGCTGGAAGCTTTTGTTTTCTTAGATGACATAACAGCAACTTCACATCTAACTTTCATTGACCATCTGCCTCTACAGCTCCAGTACAACCCACCTCTGCTCTTCCTTCAACCATGTCTGCAAGGTAGGAAAAAAAAAATCCTCTGATTTAGGCCAGACAGCTCACTGCCAAGTATTATGCAGCAGGGCACTCAAGGTTGCTTTAAAAATCTATGAGATATTTTCGCCTCTGTCTCAAAATTAGAAACTGACAGGAGACCTCGTGCCAGCAGTCAATCAAACTGACAAACTCACATGCAAGTGTGTGTATGTGTGTGTTTGCTGCATCATTCAGACTGAGGCTGTGCTGTGTCATCTCTGAGGATGTTCCTGACTGTCACCTCCACCCTGTGACTTTTTTTCCTCAACCTTCAACCCTCCTTCACATCAAAAATGGTTTAACTCGTGCAAGCTGCTAACGCTGCCTCACTTGAAGTGAGTCCCACTCCTGAAGAACAAAGACGTGCACAGAGACACCAGGCAACTCTCAATTAAGGCCATCTAATATACTGAACAACTAAAGCATGCATGCACACACGCACACACACACACACACACTGCAGACTGTCAGCATGGAGAGGAAGGTCGGGGGCGGATGAGGAAACATCATGCTGTGAACATTTATTAAAGGAGACATCTACAGAGGGTCAAGACACAAAGACAGTAGTAGAGGAGAAAGAAAGACATTTAGTAGCACTGTGCAGGGAAGGAGATACAGTATTTATCTGTGTCCACTGTGGTCCCATGCAAAAAAAACAGCCTTACCCAGCATGCATTAGGAGCAGGTTGGCATTTGTTACCATCATAAATCGTTGGTTGCTTTCCCAAATACCAAACTGCCCACATTGCTTATAAACACACACACACAGGTACACGCCCGGGCAAACACGCACAAGTACACATGAGTTGACCAGCAGTTAGAGTGGGCCAAACGCAGTTCTCAGCTCAATGGACAATCCCACAGATAGGAAGGGTTTTTAAGTCCAAGCAGCTTACCCAATCATTTATCAGATTAATACTTTTCATGAGAATAAACCAGTCATAGAGAGAGAGAGACATATGGAATGTGTTAAACTGCGCTCATCTGAAAACCACAGAAATATTACATAACCAAAGGTTAGCCTGTGTATGTGTGTGTGTGTGTTTGTATTAGCGCTGTCGCTTCAATCTGAATGAAACCATTAGGATACTTCTTGGGCATTTAGTTTGCATTGAAACTACAGGAAATTATTTCCCTTCAACATCTCTGTTAAATGGAAGGGTAAATGGACTGTATTTATACAGCGCTTTCCTCATCTTACCAACCACTCAAAGCGCATTACAACTCACATTCCCCAATTCACATCACACTTCTTATTCTATACAGAAAACACATTTCCTGTAACACCCAAAGTCCTAAAGGTGGGCAGTTTTTGGATTTCAGTATCTTTCCAAGGACACTTCAACATGCAGACTGGATCAAACCACAGACCTTCAGCCTTCTCAGTTCTCCTGTTTCTGTACAAGTTAAATTGGTGTGAAGCTGTGCATGGTGGGCCTTACATTGGAATCAAGCAGATCGAGGCTGTCCAGGCTCTTGCTGCGGTGAATGCGGCCTTTGATGCGACGCAGGGAAGGTTTCCCCTGGCTCATGGGCAATGAGAGAGTGGAAGTGGCAGGCATAGCCATAGCACCGGCACCACCAGTAGCACCTATAGGCTCATCTAAACATCCAGGAGCACCTGAGGGGGATAAATCTCCATCTGGCGGGGTCACCCTGCAACAGAAACACAAAAGGTCAATGAAAACAGCGGCTAGAAATAGCTTTGTTTTATATATATATATATATATATATATATATATATATATATATATATATATATATATGTATGTATATATATGAATTCACCTGTTACAGTCATATTGAACACTTATGGGTACATGCTAAAATCCTGAATGTTTCCAATGCTGCATTGCTCAACTACTTGACGTAACTAAATCTATTAAAAACCACAGAGTTCACAATGAAGACAATTTCTCCCAAGAGCAAGCCACACATGACACACAATACTAGCAGACAGCACTGCTGTATCTGATGGAAAACATAAAGATGCCTGAAGGATCAAAGTGACATAACTTTCTTCTTGTTGTCTTTACTTTTTAAAGGACATCTTCTCCTGTTGGCTGTGGTGGCATTTAAGCAAGTGTGAATAATTGGGCTGAATGTCAGCGGGTAGCCTGCAGATGGGCACTAGGTAGGCAGCATCCACTTGTCTTCTATTATTAAGCCACAATGAAGCTGCTTTGCTTCTTACATGCTTGGCTGCAAAGGTGATTTAAGGCGAAATGCTGGGGAAAATAACAGTTCAATGCAATTTTGATAGTTTCCCCTATCGTGCCTCAAAAAGTGAATAGAATAAAATTGTTTAAGTGATTTTGAATTTCCTGAAAGAAGAAAATAAAAAAATAAAAAACAACAAAATTTACAGTCATGGTACAAATAAACTGCATTCTCTGTCAGATTTAATGTGTCATAATAAAAATATCATCTGGTCCTTACCAAATTTAAAATAACTTCAAACTCAGATGAACAACAATACATATCACACCATGTCATTATTCAACAAAAATGAAGTAAAAATGCAGGAGCAGTGTGTGAAAAACCGGCCTTTGATCTCCTGCACTCTGAAAGGAGACGCAGACGTCATGGCTTTAATGGGAGTATTGTAACAGAGAATTCTATTGTAAAAGTTAAACCAAATAAGTTTTGAGAGCTGCTTGGACAAAGAAGAGAATTCAAAAAGCCTCTTTGGGTGCTGGAAAGTTGTTACAGATGTTTGTTTGTTTTTTTTTTATTTAATAAGTTTATTTCAAAATTAACTCGTCAATCAATGATCAATAATCTGCAGTGATCATTAATAAAAATAATCAGTGCCTGTGGTCCTAAAGTCAGCTCAACTCTGCATTTAAGGCCGTTAAAAGAGAAGCTGGGCTATTTGTTGTACTTCAGATCTATCTTAATGACAAGTCATCAATCAAAGGCTTGTACCAAAGTATTACACTGTCATGTGTTAAAGTTGACAATACATGACAGTCTCAAGGAAAAAAATAAATAAACCCACTGACACGCTGTCAGTCTCTCTGAGCATGAGGAAGGCTGGAACATGATCAGGAACTTTGGAAGTCTGTCGAGCATTTTAATGGAAAGCCTTTGTTATAGTCACCATATGGGAAGCAAAAATGATGCTACTTGTATGAAAAACAAACAAAAGAAGGTGGCTCCACATGCTACAATTTATTGAGTGCTTCAAACCATCCAGTCCCTCTGAAGGCTTCTTTAAACAAAGACTGATTTCAGGGCAATAACTGGCATGCTGTTTAAAAATATAACAAAACCTCAATTAGACTATTATTTATGCCAAGTTTCACTTTTTTTGGCTCTTTTTACCAGTGGAAAAAATTACCAAATCACAACAAGCAACAGCAACATGGCTTCATGACAGAGCACCTACTATGCTATGCGTCTATAGTGTCTATATGTCTGGCTGCTCCTTTCTAAAGCCCATTAAGCCGCTTATGTGCTGGCATTTGTTCCTGGTTAGTCTCTTCACTGCCAACTTTGAAGCCAAAAGCCCAGTTTCTGAGTGCGTGCGCACACACACACACACACACACACACACACACACACACACACACACACACACACACACACACACACATCATAGTAATTTTAGTGCTGTTTACTTGTGGCATGCTGTGTATCAAAAGGCTTTAATGCTATTCTGCTTCTTGTGTATTGTCACAGCACACACATTAAGCACTTTGCACCTGCATTTAAACCTGAACCTGCCAATAAAAGTTGTTCTTGCTTTTTTCCTGTCCAGTGAAGGGTATGGATTTCAAAATGAGTCACTTCACCGTTATAGCACGCATTTAGTTCGCAAGGAACACCTTAATGTAATTAACTAAATATAAATATATTCGCCTTTTTCTATTCCCTTTTCTGCAGCTCCAACTCTGGTTTAATGTGAAACAGCATTAAAAAAAACAATGCAGATCAATAGCTGCGCTGTGTCTGAGCTGAATATTAACTTAAGGGGATCAGACTCGAGACCTGTATTGTGTCTGCTTTTACTCACTGATAGGCACTGTCCTCTTGATCCTTTCATAGTGGGAAAAAAAGATGAGAAACTGGATAACAGAATTTGTTTTCTTTTTTGATGAATGTGTTAAAGACCTTTGAAAACATATTTCTTAACAAGATTTGGGAATCTAAAAATCTTAATAGCAGGTCTCAGAGGTTGTCTTTAGCGTATAGAGATGACAGAAGCTGAATGCTAACCAAAGCATATTAACATACCCACGATGACAATGCTGACATGATGCTTAGAAGATAAGAAAAAACACCATGTCTGATTTAAATTTGACTGATTTCCCCTTCAAAGTCACATCTGTGTGCAACTCTGTACCGCTTCTGCACCTCTGTGATTACCTCAAGGCAAAGATCTGTGACAAACCATCATGTCAACGATCCCGGTGATTAAGGCTATGACCAAGAGACCAAACAGCAGATTTTAGTGAAAGAGCCCACATTCTCCAAGCATGCAGGTGGCACATCTGGTTAGGAGGGCAACCAGGAGCATGCTCATAATTTTTTCAGTGTTAACAGGTTGTGTGCTGTGAATTCATCCTGAGGGTCAGACTGAGTTCTACTGTAAAGTACTGTGGGCACCTGAATTGCGGTGCACGCCAGCTAGTTTTTGCGCTGGAGACACAGGTGCAAGTGGCCTGAACAGGACAGATCTAAAAATAGAGATCTAAAAATAGGATCTGTGCTGGAAACACTGCCCAAGGTGACAACATTAAAGAGGAAACTCACGCAAATTTAAATAAGGTATATAATCAGGTACAGTTCTTGATTTTTCTAGGCTGAGTTGAGAGCTTTGTCGTGTGCAATTTTTGCCATATTCACTTTCTCAGTTTAACACTAGAAAAGCTGAGGGATCACAAAAGCTATTATTATTAAAACTGAGGGAATCAAGAAGTAACTGCAAAGTTTCACTGCACTTCATCTTCTAGTTGTTATTAAAAACTCTTTATTTCTGACTAAAGTAACGGCCAGTTTTTTTAGTTCTAAACATTTCTGAAAATATCTCTAACATGAACTGAGAAATTATGGTCCATTATGGACAGTAATGTGCTAATAAAACATTTTTTTTTTTTTTTGCCACAGCGGCTTTTCTCTGCAGTGGAGGGAGACAGGAATTGGGGGAAAGATACAGGGGAAGACAGGTGGGCAAATTGGTGACGGGCCGGGACTTGAGCCTGCGTCGCCCACACAGCAACACAGCATATGTATGTGGTTGCCGGCTTCACCACTAAGCCACCCAGGTGCCCCCTAATAAAACATTTTTAACCACTTCTCATTTACATATTTGAACACACCAGTGTGGATCTTTGATGACCTTACATCAACAGTCAGCCTCTAAAGAAAGTTGTTTTTAATGCTATAAAATCACACGTGCAGTATGTAAGTGCTTCAGTAATATAAGGTCATTGGCTTTCTATCTCTGTCTGTTTACCTGTAGCTGATGCATCTGCGTATTTACAAACAGCCTGAGCACACATACAGAGCTCCGTCTCTGTCACTGTAATCCCAGTGTTACTTTCACAACGGGCTTTTATTCACACACAAAGCTTATGAAGCTCTGTGGGTTTAACAACACGCTCCTAAGAATGAGGAGTGCTGATAGGGCCTCTGTCTGTATGATGGTTTACAACCTGTAGGTCATTCTTCTAATCCTACATTAGCAGATAATATCACAGAGTAACAAAGAAACCAGAAATATGTGGCTCAAGGATTTGCAGCATTGTATTTTATGACATTAATATGAAAATGGTGTCTATTTCCATAAAACAAGATGAAATAATGCCTGCTGAAATTAGACTTTTTATTTTGCACAGGTTTTTTTGGCAAGATACAGTACTGTGCAAAAGTCTTGAGCCATTTCTTTATATTTTGCAAGGAAAATGGGAAATACAGTACTGGTCAAAAGTTCGGACATGTTTTTCATGCTCATCATTGTCATGTCTACGTTCATAATTCCATAAACCAACACCACTGGTTGAAATGCAGCCCCAAACCATGTTTTACAGCTGTAGTGGATTTTAAAGCCTGCTATTTCTGGCAGCTGAACAGCTGAACAGCTTTACTTTTGAGTCATTGAAGAAAACACAAGCTTTATGAGGTAATGAGACTTTTGGAAGAGCATTTTGGTCCTGCATCTCTTATGGACTCACAATTATTTCATCTAAATATATTACAGCAGTGGTTTCCAAAATCTGTGAGTAGACTATTTAATTTTAGATTAAATTAAACTTAAAATTAACAAATACACTATATTACCAAAAGTATTCACTCACCCTTCCGATTCACCCTTGAATTCAGGTTCCAATCACTTCCATGGCCACAGGTGTATAAAAACATGCAGACTGCTTCTACAAACATTTGTGAAAGAATGGGGCGCTCTCAGGAGCTCAGTGAAGTACTCTAAAAAACATGGCATCTTATTTCATTGCTATGCAGATGACTCACAGATCTACCACTGAAATGAAAATCAACGAGTCCTTTGAAGGCCTTACTAGACTGTTTGGAAGACATTAAGACATGGATGGCTTTACATTTTCTTAACTTAAACGTACAGAAAACAGAGCTCATTGTGTTAGGTGCTCCTGACCTCTACAGTCACGACCTTTTAAAGATTTATAATAAACCCTTTGTGAGGAAGTTGGGAGTGATCTTTGATAGTAATCTGACTTTTGACAAACACATTAATGCTGTAATTAAATCTAGTTTCTTTCAGCTCTGGCTACTCGCAAAGGTGAAGCCATTCCTCTGTTTCAGAGACTTTGAGAGGGCTGCCCATGCCTTCATTTGATCTTGACTTGACTATTGTAATGATCTTTATTCAAGTATCAGTCTGCTGCTACTTTGCACTCGTAAGTGCCACTGCAGGGAAGCTAATATCCCTCATATTAGCTTCCCTACACTGGGTGCCAGTTAGTTTTCAAATTGACTTCAAGGTTTTATTATTTGTTTTTAAGGCATTGCATGGGTTAGTGACTTCTTTCCTCTCTGATCTTTTAAGTTTGCACATTCCCACTAGATCACTGAGATCTGCAGAGCAAATGCTCCTAACTGTCCTGAGGTCCAGATTAAAGCACAGTGGAGATCGGGCGTGTGGAGCAAACTGCCGCTTCACATCAGGACCTCTCCAACAGTAGACACTTTTAAAACCCGTTTGAAAACCCATTCTTATTTTCTGGCTTATAAGTCAGACTGAGTTCTGGGTTCATTATTTGTGTTGGTTTTACTCAGGTTTTTATTATTTTATGTTTCCTGTCTTAACTGTCATTTTATCTTATGTTTTATGTTATTTGATTATTCTAGATATACAGCACATTGGTCAACTATTGTTGTTTTTAAATGTGCTATAGAAATAAACTTGACTTGACCATGAAAGGATGCCACCTGTACAACAAGGAAGAGCATTTCCTTGTTCCTTGTTTCTTCCCTGTTCCTTGTCCTGAAATTTCCTCACTACTAAATATTCCACAATCAACTGTTAGTGGTATTATAACAAAGCAGAAGTGATTGGGAAAGACAGCAACTCAACTACGAAGTGGTAGGCCACGTAAAATCACAGAGCGGGGTCAGTGGATGCTGAGGCACAGAGTGTGCAGAGGTTGCCAACTTTCTGCAGAGTCAGTTGCTACAGACCTCCAAACTTCTCAGATTAGCTCAAGAACAGTGCATAGAGAGCTTCATGGAATGGGTTTCAAGGAAAAGTAGCTGCATCCAAGCCTCACATCACCAAGCACAATCCAAAACATCACATGAAGTTATATGAAGCACGCTGCCACTGGACTCTAGAGCAGTGGAGGCGCGTTCTCAGGAGTGATGAATCACGCTTCTCCATCTGGCAATCTGATAGATGAGTCTGGGCTTGATGGCTGCCAGGAGAACGGTACTTGTCTGACTGCACTGTGCCACGTGTAAAGTTTGGTGGGGGGGGTTATGTTTTGGGGCTGTTTTTCAGGAGTTGGGCTCGGCCACTTAGTTCCAGTGAAAGGAACTCTTGTAGGAGTAGGAAAAGACTGCAGTTTCAGTCAAGTACTTTTTTCTTGGCCATCATCTAAAACATCTTGAGGTCAAGGAAAGATATATTTCATGAGGACTTGGGAAAAGAACTGTGGCGCTCAGGGAGTTTAACTGCATTACATAACTCTGCAACAGCAGATGTTGCTTCTTGTGTGGGTCTGCTGTGGTCACACTACAATGTTCCAAACATGGGCTTTAAAAGGTGCATCTTAGACATTTTAGTCTGTGTGATCTGATCAAGTTATTTTTTTGCAGGCTGTGGAAATGTGGAAAAATTGAAATGCATGACTTCTTAGCAAGCCTGGAATATAAAAAAAAAAAGGAATAAAAGTTACTAGTCACAAAGGAGAAATGAAGCGGTTGTTTTAACCTCACTCTCCTGCTGGCTTATATTTTATCCTCCTGCTGAAGAGAATCCAGTTTAACTTTCGCCTTTTTTAAGGCTTTCAGCATCCAAGACTATAGTCACATTAAATAACGGTAATCACAATAATTAATCGCTGGCAGCACACACAGTTGGGACATAACTAATGCAAACTGAGTTCTGCTTACAACATTAACTTGACATTTATTATTTTAATATAGCTCATTGTCTTTATGTGGTTCAGACAAGGCAACGACTTCATGCACATTTCACTAAGATTCATACATCACCTGTAGATTCATATCTATGAGTGGTAATTTACATGATGATCTGCGCTCATTATCACTCATGTTGACGGAGAACGGTCAGACTTTGAATTGTGTGACTGCATTCTTCTATCATAAAGGATGTCCTAGTGTAAAGGAATTACTTTTATGAGCAATAAAAAAAATAACCAGCGCTTACCATTGCAACAACTTCTCCATCATCTCACTGAGTTAGGAACCTTCCCAAGCAAAAAAAATGACTTTCAGCACAACCTGCATACATCATGTTATGTCATGTCCTAAAAAAGAAGTACTTGGTTGGTAACCTCACAACTAATTTGCTATGGGTAAGTTAAGTGGGCATTTTTGAGCAGCCCAGAGAAGCTGAGTTAGGAGTGTGGGGTTCACCACACTGGAATATTGCATGGGGTTTCATCAGTTTTTGCACACAATATTATTAAAAGATTACAAGAATCTGGAGAAATCTCTGTACACAAGGGACAAGGCCAAAAACCAATAATGAATGGTTGTGATCTTTGAAAAATAAAAACAAGCACAATTCTCTGCTGGAAATCATTGCGTGGGATTAGAAAGAGTTCTACCAGTGAACACAGTTTATCACTGCATCCGCAAACTGAGACTCTGCCATGCACAGATGAAAAAGCATATAAACCATCAGGAAACACTGCTGCCTTTTCTGGGTTTGAGCTCATTTGGAGTGAGCTCAGGTGAAGAGGAAAACTGATCTGTGGTCTGACTAATCAAAATGAGCTTTTCTTTTTTCAAAAATCATGGATGCAGTGACCTCCAGGTTGAAAAAATTAAAGGAAGCATCCAGCTTGTTATCTGATTGCATCCCTGATTGCACGAGGGTGCGTCAGTGAGCATGGCATGGGTGATGTGCACATCTTTGAAGAAATCATTAAATCTTTTTCATCTTTCAGCGGCTCCCTTTAGGGGTCACCGCAGCAAATGATCTGCCACCACCTCACCCTGTCTCTAGCATCCTCCTCTGTCACGCCAACCTTCTGCATGTCCTCCTTAGCTGCTTCTTCCTCTTTCCCTCCTGCCTGGCAGCTAAATATCATTAAAGAACAAACAATACATGTGCTGCCATCAAGACAATATCTTGCTCAAGGAAGGCCTTGCTTATGTCAGCAAGACAATGCCAAACCAGATTCTGCAGATTTAAACAGGAGCATGACTCTGTAGGAAAGTGCTAAACTGACCTTCCTGCAATCCAGACCTGTCATCCACTGATATTTGACACCTTGTAAAATCCAAAAATATTTGAAAAGAGGCCTTGAACCTGTTGAACGCAGAGAGACAAACAACCATTCATGCTCACATTCACAGCTACAGCCAATTTAGAATAACCAGTTAGTCTAATGAACATGTTGCTGGACAATGGGAGAAAGCCAGAGTCTGAAATACTCTAGATACAAAAATAAGAGGTAATGCAATACAGTTGTAAACATTCCCCTGTCCCAACTTTTTCAAAGCTGAAATCACATTCTACAGTTTTAAAAAGTATTTTTTTCTTTGATCATTTTATTTATTTTTTAACTAAACTGTATTTCTTGGCAAGCTGCAGGAATTTAGACTGATATCTTGAGCTATGCAAGGCAGTGGATTAGACACAGTCTTGATGTCTGTGCAGGCAGACGTTAGTTTCACTTTTCACTGCCTCCGGAGAAATATGGAGAAACTCACAAACAGGCTGGAGTGCACTCACAGAGCAAACCCAAAGTGTTCCCTTCAGTGCAAACAGACAATGCCGGCATCTTACAGCGCAAAAGTAAAGAAATAACCAGACACATTAGGCACAAACTGCAGAGAGAGGTGAAATGTATGAATATTACATGAGACTTGAGCCCAAAATAGAGAATCTCCCTCCTGCCATGGATTAAAGAAACCACTGGCAAAGCTGAACACATTACCTCATCCAATAATATCCAAGCAATGCAATTACTGAAGTTTTTTTTTTTTTTTCCTAATAATATTAGCTTTTCTTAATAAAGCTCATTTGATCATATCACTCGGGGTTCATTAGCAGTTACAGTTTAGTGTCAAAGATGTGAAGATTTTCACATTTTTATCTTGACTTTAAGGACTAATGTTGTGATAAAGGTGATCATGTGATCAGTTCAAAACCTCTGCATATAAATAGACCTTGGGGTGATACTAACTTTTGTTTCCAGGGTTAAAAAAATTAGTCTTGAAGTTGTATTGTTACTGAAGGCTAAGTAATCACAACTGCTGACAAACATCGTGTTTGTTAATTGAAAATTTCAGACCAGATGGGACAATAAATACCTGTCCAACAGAACTTGTCATAATGCTAGATTTTCTCATACTTCAAGTGAAAAGCTTTGCCTTGGTTGGGAGAAGGAGTGTTGCAGCTGCTCTTGTAAAAGTGTAAGTTTATCGCTGTGTTTTTAAAAAAATACTCTGTAATTGCTTATTGCATCAGCATGGAGGAGAGAGCGATCCAAGGGCTGGTTTTTACTCACGTTCATGTTCTGAAATTCCCACTTCCAAATAAACGCAGCACCAAACAGAAAGCCCTTTATATTGAAGCAACACTGGCTTCAAAGCGTGACCTGTTCTGGGACAATAAATACCTGTGTTCATTATCTGTTTAGCTTTGTGATGAGATTATACAAGCTGGATTGCAGCAGCCTGTGGTGTAGGGTAGGATTCAGAGCAGCCCAGATTCACAGCGCGCTGCTGCTGCCAGCTCAAAACCTTACCAAGCGGCAGCAACTCCAGCAACTGCTTGCCGTGAAATCAGCTAGGAGAAGAATATGTGCTCTGGGGCAATGCACAGGCTGCCAGAACAGACTTTAAACTAGGGTGTGATTAAATTTTTTTTTTTTAAATGTGATAAAATATTGTGACATCATATACCAACACTTAAATGTATGAAAACTGAGCTGCCAGTGCAAATAAGTCCTTTAAAAATATAGTAAGTGTCTTATGTTATGGTGTTATCATTTTAAAACGCGTTTTGTCAGTCTAAAAAACATTCACACTATTTTGTAAACATAAACTGTATATAAATTAAATGAGGAACTGATCAGTGATCTACATAGTGATCTAATATGTAACAGGAAAATTCAACTGCAGTGTTGTGCAAAGGCTTTAGACAATTTAGATGGCTTCAAAGAAGTGCTGTAAACAGAAAATTCTCATGCATTTAATACATGTGGTGATTACTCTGTTCTGCACATGTTCTCTTAGGTGCTCTTTTTGAGAATACTAGATTTAGGGAGTCCCAGTGTCATGTGTCTTTTGTGTCTTCTCACAGATTCCCCTATGACTGCTGAAGCTGAGATCTGGGCTCTGTGTGTGTGTGTGTGTGTGTATGTGCGTATGTTTATAATACCTTGTGGGGACAATTTTCCTGACATATACTATGTTGTGGGGACCAATTGCTCCTTGTGGGGACTGGAACCTTGTCCCCTCAAGGGGAAACCCTGTTTTTGGGTCAGGGGTCAGAGTTAGGGCTAAGGTATGAATTGAGTTTAGGTTAGGGTTAGAGTTAGGTATGTGATGGTTAGGGTTAGGAAAAGGGTAAAGGTAAGGTTTAGGCTGTAGAAATGAATGGAAGTCAATGGAAATTCCCCACAAAGATAGCAAAACACACTTGTGTGTGTGTGTGTGTGTGTGTGTGTGTGTGTGTGTGTGTGTGTGTGTGTGTGTGTGTGTGTGTGTGTGTGTGTGTGCAGAGCAGGTACACTGATCCATCATAATCAAATGACAGTCTGTCTGTTTGTTTGTTAATTATATTAGAGCAAAACTACCCGTCTGATGTATACAAAATTTGCACGAAAGATGGCCAGTGACCCCTAGATCACCTGATTAAATTTTTACCATAATTGGGTCAAGGTCAGAGGTCACCTTTTTCTGAAAATCTTGTGAATCTGATAACTTGAGAACAATGTTACCTATGGTGTTCAAATTCACACCATAGATGCATCTTCTGCAAATCTTGGATGAGTTTGAATCTCGGTGACCTTGACCTCAAGGTAAAGGGCAAAGGAAAATTATGGGCATGGACAGTAAGACCTATGTGTTATCTCAGTGATTCAGTGTTTGGAGTTTGGACAACATTCAAATCAACAAAAATGTCTGCAGGGTTTGTTGTGCCCAGCACCACTTGTTTGCTTTTTGACTGTTTTTTGACATGATGCACAAGAATCTCAACATCTCCTGCTCAAAAATGTTTGCAGAGTGATTCTAAATTAAATCTTTCTTATGAGTGTTAAAGCGATGAGGCAGGAGTTTTGGGGCTACCTGGAGAGCATTTAGAAGTAACATTGATTCTGCTAATTGAAGACTAACAGGACAAAAACAGGTTTGCTTCTTTCCATCCTTCCACATTTCTACTTAAGAAGCAAAGCTCACAATTTCATGCGCACTCACTCACACATATTCACACTGTCAGATCTTTGTACAGCTACAGGAAAATGTCTTATCTGTCCTTATCTTATCTGTCCTTATCTGTGTTTTTTTCTCATGTCCAATAACAATGGACCGTGTGCCAACCAAAATGTTAAACAGAGTCCTGGGATGCCTTTCCACCCTGGGATTTGTCTTTGTTCATATCTTCCAGCTCATCAGGCAGCATCCAAAATAGCTGCAGTGACTTTTTCTCTTTCCATTTATATTCCCAGACCTTTTCAAAGAAGCTTTTACCTAGCCAGAATTTTACTTTCCATATAAACACAAACACTTACCATTGGCTTCTATTGCACAGGTGGGGAAAATAAAGTGAGAACAAAAAGAGAAAGCAGGGACTAAAGGAGACAGGTGAACAAAACATAAAGAAACATGGTGCTGAGTGGCAGAGTTGATGGAAAGAGGACAAAGGGGACAAAGGCATATGACCATAATGCAAAGGGACAAAGCACAGAGGGACACTGTCAGCGTATGGATCAGAGGTCGCCCTGACTGTTTTGTAATGCCTGACTGTTCAGCTTGAAGTGATGGCGGCCGATGAACATGCATCATTTTGCTCCTGGGTGCCCCTTCTACTACTCTGGAGAAGTGGTGACAAGAGGTGCATGACACATCCTTCTTGATCCAGAAAACCCCGCTGATGCCCCGAAACAGAGGAATGAAACACATGACTAACAGGCTGGATGGCTAAAAACGTCCTTGAAAAAGTCTAAAGAGAAAGAAAAGAAAACAAGGAAACAAATTTCAAAGGCTGATATTTAGCTAGAGTCTGTAAGCCATTTGAAAGCCACCTGGGCAGAGACGAGAGCGGGAACGAAAATCTGTGGCAGGATCAAGACTCTGATTAGGCCAGACAGGTGTGACAGATGGACAGACCAGATTAGGCATATAGACGTGTATCAAACAAGGCGGGACAACGGTCATGTCTGAGTGTTTGACCCCCGTGGAGAGGAGGGTGACAGCAAGGTCAGCAGCTGATTTCAAAAAGTGCTGCTCCCGAACTGCACAAACACAACTTCAAAGCAGATGTACAGTACTGTGCTGAAGTCTTGAGTCACCTCTCATTTCTTTAGACTCTGCTTCCAAGGGGTCAGACTTTTTAAAGTGGGCTTCAGCAATAGTTCTCCAGGCTTTCCAAAGATTTTTCTTTGTACATTGACTTTTTCACCCATTTTCAGTCCAGGTTTTGTACCTGACCATTTTCAGAGAAATTTTGTTGTTGTTGTTGCTGTTAAGCCACTTAGCAATGACCTACCTACCATTCAATCATATAAAAGGGACCTAACACAGTGAGAGGTACAACATTGAGTGTCTACTGTAAAACACGGTTGAGGCTCTGACATGATTTTGGGGCTGCATTTCAGCCAGTTGTGTTGGCGATCTTGTCAAAATTGAATTATGAATGTAAGAAAGTACCATCAGATTTTGATCCACCATGAAATAACATATGGAAAATATCTGCTTGGCAACAGCTTCATTTTTAACAGACAGTGATCCCAAGCACACTATCAGAGCATTGGCCTCCCCAGAGCCCGGACCTCAATATTATTGAAGCAGTGTGGGATCAACTTGACAGAGAGCTAAACAAAAGGCAGAATGTCCTTAAAGAAACCCAGAGAACTATTCCTAAAAGTATTCCTTAAAGAAAGCTGCATAAGAGAGTTCAGGCTGTATTGAAGAATGAAGGTGGTCACACCAAATATTGATTCTGAAGCTTGTTAGAATTGTACAAATTTCTGCCTTAAATATTTAATGTCCATGGATGTAAATAGCTGCACCTATTTTACATTTTCCCAGCGAAATATAAAGAAATGAGGGGTAGCTCACGACTTTTGGACAGTACTGTATCATGCAGCTATGAGCAGAATTCTGCAGTGAAGGCAAGTCATGGCAAAAGCAAAAGTTATCATGGGCCCATCTATTTCTTAAAAATGCTAAAATAAGTTATATACTGCAGTATATAGTTAATGTGGCAAATAAAATGTGACAATAAAACAAGACTACCCCAGTAAAGAACTCAGGAACCCTTTTGGGTTTTAGCTGCCTATAAAGCAGAGACAAATCTGATTAAGACTCATTAATTATTTAGTATGTTTAGCCAACGTTTTCCACTCAGTATCTACACATTATATATGCACAAGGTTTTTCCTGAAAAAGCATTTTTGCTTGACTTGATGCAACAACTTGTTTTTCTTGCTGTCAAAATCAACGTTTAAGGACTTTCTTCAACTTTCTTCCAGTGAATTAATTTATCCCAGTGGCACACTAACTTTGTTATCATGGCCTTATTACCGCCTGTGGCTGCAAGCAGACACAGACTCTTGTATTGATATATATGAGGGCGCTACCGCAGCTTCTTCAGTTTTATCTTCCAGCATATAAATGCTTTTGGCATGTCCCTCTAAACTGCTTCATAGACAAGACTGAAAACCAAAGTCAATTAAAACATTTAACAATTGACAGTAAAAGTATGTTATTTGTAGTATATGAGCTTCATCTTTTAAGTACTATCCCAGCATATTAGTATTTGTTGTGCAGTCATAAATTGTTTGATTGCTTGATTAGTCAGTTTCTATAATATCATTATATATCATATCTAATAAATGAAGGACTCTGTGTGTGTGTGTTCTTTGTTTTTCTTGACAACTATTCACCCTTCTGCTCACTGTTTTGCTGGAGACCCAAAGAACTGCTGTGTATATTTGAAATAGCTTGCCAAAGCTAAGCAGTCTTCATACTTTGTTTAGAAGTTGTTTGCTGTTAAACTTTGACATCAGTCAAACACAGTGAGGTCTCAGTAGGGAACCTCCCTTGATGCATCATGTTCAGAAAGCCGCAGGCCACTCTGCATGCGCAAATTTGTGCATGTTCAGCAGCTCATCGACTGACCGCAGCTCTTTCGGCAAAATTATTGTCGCCTGATGTTAAATTGCTTTAGACGCTATCTTTAGTAGCTATCAGCTGTCACACTGTCTCTTTTATTACAGTGATGGTTATGTCAAACCAAGTGACTAATTAAATTAGGCATTTGTTGTTAATTAGCAGTGACACACAAGCAACTGTTCAGTGAGTGTATCCTCACATCTGTCCTGCTTTCAACAGCAATGTTTTATACGTAGTACTAGTCAAAAGTTTGGTTACACAATGGGTAAGTGTGTCCACACTTTTGACTGGTACTGTATACTGTATAAATATGGATTATCATTTAAAAACAATGCTGTTAAATGATTGCACCTACATCTGAAATTCAATTTAGTGTTTTAAAGTAAATGACTTTAATCAATCACTAATGCTCACTCCTGTAATCAGCCTGTTCCAATCAGGCACATTTTGAACCCACACTAACAAAAATGTAAATTTTAACTATGTAACAAAAAGTAAAAATGTTGACAGATACATGCATAAATATAACATCCTCAAAACTCGGATCTCTGTCAGACAAAAGCCGATCCCCTCTGCTGTGTCCGTCCCTGTTTGTGGGGCAGCATTGATGGATTCCATCTTGTTGGCCCCCCGTGAACCACTGTGACAGTCTGCAGTCACCAGAGGCCGAGAACGTGTGACTCACAGATTCTAAAAGTCATCCCTGACTCTGACTGGAGACGATGAGTCTCTGATAGGCTTCTGCTAGCATCACTGCCGCCAGCAGGCTGTTTAAGCAGCGATTACCAGACGCCTATTTGGACTCTGCATTATGTGAACGCAGACCTGCACTGTGTCAGAGCTGTGTTAGAAGGAGGATGCAGCTGCACAGTCAAAGATTTATATCACTGCTTACTTCATTAGTAAGATGGTGAAATCTAGAGTCAGACAAATACAGAAGTTAGGTACTAAAAACTTCAAACAGTACCAATCAAACCCTCAGTTATAGTGGAGTAGTTCTTTTTTTTTCTTCTTTTTTTTCCACATTTTATGAAAACAGTAAATAATCAGCAGCAAAACAATGTCATAGCAAATATAAGCAAAGACACCTAAACAGTGATCAGGATCATAGGAGATTTCACTTTAATATTTCTCACTTCAAAACATCACTGATGTTCTGTTATGAATGTTACTTGTTCACAACAAATTTTAAGAAATGCATGTTCCAGCATACTGTCCATTTATAACGAATTTGTCACACGGGCTTCATGTTCACTGTGTAACGTAGTCAGAGTTTTATTTTGTGCATCATCATTTTTTATTCAACTTGTCTCAGACAATGACAAACACAAACACTACTATGCTCAGGTGCGTCCAGACTTTTGATGGGTGTTGTATATCAGCTGATAGATATACACAATGTGTTTATGCAGGAGCTACAGTGAAAATGTGGGTTTATTATCTTTCTACCAATGTATTTCATAAATGTAGTTTCCAGATCTGAAAAGCAAAGCCAAAGCAGAAGTACCTTGAACTTGCATTCTTTCTAAAAGCCAGCAGGGGACGACTCCCCCAGCTTCAAAAAGACTTCCGATTGTATAGAAGTCTATGGAAAAAAGACACAATGGCTCGGTTCATTAATGACCTCAGTAAATTCTTTGCTGATGAGTTTATGGTCTCAGACATTAGTTCTAAGTCTTATGTAATGCAACATGATGTTCATTTTGTAAAATATAGTCCCCATTAGAATAAAAAAGGCCAATAAATGAGGAATACTTTAGAGCAGGCCGACTGTACAATTGACAAGTCACTCACTGTATGAGTGATCAGTGTCTCTCAGTCAAACATCAAGATGTTATGGTCCAAAACACTCAGCTCAAGGCTTCAACACAGGACTGACAAATGGGCTACATTGTGTTGGTTGCATCCATCACTTATCCATATGTGCTGCACCACCATCTGCTACATGTGCTGCAGACCGTGATGAGAGTAAACAACTGAGTCAGAGCCTTTCTGCCGGATACATTATGCGATTAAATCATTTCTATATTAACCAGTGGATGTTTTTACACATTATGTTCTGTAAAATCTTGAATAGCTCAATGGTACATAATCAGTTTATTATGAGGCATACGTATAAACCAAAGATGGCTGGATAGCTTTTTAAATACTTCAGCTAACTTAGTTTTCTTCATACTCTGAAGTGCAAAAACACACCTGAATAAAGTGCAGTATCTATAAACTTATTTGCAATTTTGATCATGTCCACTGAAATTCCTTTAGAAATTCAACAAAGCAAATATTACACAGTTTCCCAAGTTAGCAGTATTTAAATTAGACTAGAAAAGTTATTACTAAAGACCCTAACCCAGACACAAACAAACACCCTCACACACACTCACACACAGACTCATGGGATGCTCGGAGAGTGGGAGGGGGTAAGGGGGTGAGCCACGAGTCAATAAACCCTGTGTAATCTGTTCCCTTTAGTGGCATAAACCATCTGAGAGGAGATTACAACCGTTCTGCCAAAGTAAGAACATGCGAGTTCCTAATGGACAGAAGCACTGAATACTCACTCACTCACTCACACACACACACACACACACACACACACACACACACACACACACACACACACACACACACACACACACACACACACACACACGCTTGCACGCACGCGTCCACCTTCGCACATACTATATGAGGGCCATGGAGCCTGGAGAGTTAGAGTAGTATGTTCAAAGATTAAAGCCATGACTCATATTTATAAGATCAGACTTATTTTACTTTAGGGAGAGAGGATCACAGAGAGATGTTGAGAGTAGGTGAGAAAAAAATATTATTTCAACATGTTTTTTTTAGAAAAGTAATGATTATCATGGCAGGCCCAGCATAAACTTGGGCTCCTGCTGAGGTAACTAATGCAAGGCGTTGTCAGTTTGTGTGAGATTACGCATCCATGAGTGGGATTGTGGGGGTGCGCAAGAAAGGAGTTGTTAAGTGTGCATCTGTGTGTGTGTGTGTGTGTGTGTGTGTGTGTGTGCGTGTGTGTGTGTGTGTGTGTGTGTGTGTGTGTATATTCTTCCGAAGAGCTAGGAGGGATGAAGTGTGGAGAGGCAAATCAGAGGGCTAAGAGGGCGTCTCCATGTGTGTGTTTGTGGCACAGGGGCAAGAAGGGACGCCGACTTCATGCATCATTAGGCAGGTGGACTGAGAACACCAGGCGGAGCTGTCACAGTGGAGGGGAGCTGAGCAGGCATCTGGCACACAATACACAGTGATACACCCACATATTATGAAGAACTGCCCACAGTTCAAACAGTCGTCATCAGACTAATTATCATATGTGGATGATCACAGACTAATTACAGTGTGGTGGCTATCGCAAATCACCACATGTGAGGCCAGTCCTATACTGTGGATCTAGGTTCACTGTGTTTATCTTATTATAAGAAGCATAAGACAATGCTCAGATTATTACAGCTAAACACCTTAACCAAATAATCTGATATTAAGTTTGTAATTCAATTAAGAATAAATCCAGTGATAATGCTAGATTAATCTGGCACTTTAAGCTAAACAGACCTCCACTCTAAACCTGGTGTAATATCTTCTTTTTTTTTTTTTTTTTTAACAATCTCTTTCACTGCATGTGGCCTTTGTGTTAGCCCTTATGTCTACTGTCTCACGACAGACTAATTATAACACAGAAATGGAAAAACAGCAGGTGATTTAGTAAGAAAGTTATCCTCTTAATGAGCTCTCTAAATCCAAAGCTTTGTAAACACAAACACACAAATTGTTGCAGTTGTTTTCCACATGATTTAAATCTCATTCTTTCAGCCTCACGTACAAAACAATGGTGACAAAAACAGCAAAATGCAAATGTAGTATCTGAAATGCAATTTTCATAAAGGTAAATAAACTGAGGCACATAAAGTTAATTATATTGTGACTTGTTATTGTGTCAATGCAATTAACTGCTCTTTAAACACCATGGATGAACTTGAGTAGACTATTAATCAATGGGGGTTGAGCTTATTGGGCTGCTGCATGGCCACCTCTTTGTATTTGCTGCTCTTCTAATTGCAGAAAAAAGTAATATTTAAATTCTGTATCCTTGTTTCCTCTAAAATCCAGTCTATATATAAAGGGAATGACTCACATATATTTCCAAAAGTATTCCCTCACCCATCCAAATCACTGAATTCAGGTGTTCCAATCCTTTTCATGGCCACAGGTGTATCAAATCAAGCACCTAGGCATGCAGACTGCTTCTACAAACATTTGTGGAAGAACGGGTCGCTCTCAGGAGCTCAGTGAATTGCAGTGTGGTTCCGCGAGACCTGTGCAACAAGTCCAGTCATAAAATTTCCTCGCTACTAAGTACTCCACAGTCAACTGTTAGTGAGATTATAACAAAGTGGAAGCGATTGGGAACGACAGCAACTCAGCCAGAAAGTGGTAGGCCACGTAAGATCAGAGTGGGGTCAGTGGATGCTGAGGCACAGAGTTCAGAGAGGTCGCCAACTTTCTGCAGAGTCAATCACTATGGCCAAGCAGCTGCATCCAAACCTTTCATCACCAAGCACAATGCAAAGATCAGATAAAGTGGTGTAAAACAGGCCGACACTGGACTCTAGAGCAGCAGAGACGTGTTCTCTGGAGTGACAAATCACACTTCTCTGTCTGGTAATCCAATAGATAAGTATGGGTTTGGTGTGGGGCTGTTTTTCAGTGGCCCCTTAGTTCCAGTGAAAGGAACACTTAATGCTTCAGCATACCAAAACATTTTGGACAATTTCAGTCTCCCGGCTTTGTGGGAACAGTTTGGGGATGGCCCCTTCCTGTTCCAATATGGCTGCACACCAGTGCACAAAGCAAGGACCATAAAGACATGGATGAGTGAGTTTGGGGTGGAAGAACTTGAGTGGCCTGCACAGAGTCCTGACCTCAACCTGACAGAACACCTTTGGGATGAATTAGAGCGGAGACTGTGAGTCAGGCCTTCTCATCCAACATCAGTGTCTGACCTCACAAATGCGCTTTTGGAAGAATGGTCAAAAATTCCCATAAACACACTCCTAAACCTTGTGGAAAGCCTTTCAGAAGAGTTGAAGCTGTCATATTAAATCATATTAAACTTTATGGATTCATATTTGTGCATACAAGTTCATATTTGTATAAAGGCAAACGATCAAATACTTTTGGCAGCAATCAACAGTTGATCACATTTTAAACTCAATCACAATTTTGGCTTCCCACAATTAAATGAGCAGGATAACACAATATCTAATATGTGTGCTCAGCCAATTTATCCATAAAGCAAAAGCAAATCCAAGTGCTCCCTAAATCACGTCTGCATGTGCCAATCATACCATGAATTTTAGTGGACTAGTCTGGACAAATAACATTACATTAAAAGTCAGATATACAACAAAAATCCAATGCCTGACAGAGAAGAAGGCAAAGAGCTTGTCCCTTAAAGCAGATAATTATCCCTTGTTTGGAAATACTTTGGATTTAGTACAAGTGAAGTTAACCAGCAAGTAAATTTGCAAAAAGTGTGGTATGTGTCTGCACCACAAAGCAACAGAACCTATTTAACTGTCTGGAAGAAAAAAAAACAAACAAACCACAAACTGCAGTACAATTAATGCATGAAGGCCAAGAAATCCACTGCAATACCAACATGAATCATCCAACATCAACTCACACATCTATGAAAGGGAGGTTGTAAAGTGTGTCAGTGTATCTGTATTACAAGCACTACCAAAAACATAACCTCCTTGGGGGAGTTAACAAACCTAATGAGACACTTAAACATGGCCATTTAAAAAAGCAAACAAAGGAAAAGTGGCTAAATCTAAAAAGCCAGCCACAAGCCAGCAGCCTTGGTGAGAGCCTTGGTATGAGCAAAGGATCAAAGCAGTTATGAGGAAAATTATGGAGACGAGTGAAAAACAGAAAAGGGTCAATGTCCTGTTACCTATTATAGTTATAAACATATTGGAAAATGATGTAAGTACCTGACATTTGCTTTGTTACATAAATCTGCTGCACATGCTTTCGTTTGGTAAGGTAAAATATGTCAGGTAAAGGTGGGTGTAGCAGCTCATTTTCAGTTAATTATTCATACCTCCTTTCAGTAGCAGAGCATTTTATTTTCTGTTGTTTCAGTGTGAGAAGATCCTATAACTTACTGGAGTTTGGGGAAATTGTAAAGTTTAATAATCTCTATATTAGGAAAATAAATTTTTTTCATTGCAGAAAAGTAAATTTTTGTTTGCATATGCATGTCAGTGAAAATCAGAATCACACTTAGAGAAAAATCAGAATCCAAGAAAATTACAATCAGTGCATCTCGATTCATGCCTGTTAATGAATAGAGATGCACTGTCATGTAAACAGAGCGATAAAAACATTTTTGTCAGTAAAATCAGTAAATAATCGTGACTGAACAAATTACCATTTTGCCCATAATCGTGCAACCCTACCTTATTGTAAATTTCACATCCTGTCATATGACAGTCAAAATTACTCCAACCAGTTGTAGTAAGCCTTCGCTCTCATAGTTGAGATTAGTTTATCACTCTACTCACCCACTTCATGTCAGCAACAGTTATTTTGGCTGTTATCGCTGCAGCTCACTGAATTTCAGACATTTCACGGTCTCTGGTCGCTGCTGGTCTCTTCCTGTTTTTACCATTGTTAAGGAACAACCACATCATCTCCCATTACCTGAGTGTAAGTGAGTGTGATATAAATCTTACATAATCTCGTTCCTCCATCAGCAGCTTATTTCTGCACTGTGTCCTTCGTGACAACGTGCGAACTCAACCGTATGGCATGAATGGAAGGAAACCAGATAACTTACTTAACCTTTCAAAAATTTTTTAGTTGATTTTGAAGATACGAACTGTCCAGCCTGGCTTCTTTGGGTGTTTTGATCCAAGACAAAGAGTAAACTGAATGTAAAGCAATACATTAAAAAACATCGTATGTCTTCTAATGGAGGGCTGCAATAAAGAAAGTACTTCTGAATATGCTATTTTTAAAAGCAGTTATTTAAAAAAAAAAAAAAGAGGAGATAGAGCTACTATACCCCAATTTCCATTAGCTCACACGTTAAAACACATGTGGATATAAATTTCTATCATCCACTTCACCTAAACTTGGGTTATTAATGTATTCCAAACAAATCTTTCAAATACCTAACATTTTTAAGCATTAGCTCAGTCTTCACAGTGAGGGAGTTACTTGTGTGCACGTGAGCCTGCTGATTCTGGACTCTGTGACTTCACTCTGAATAAAGACAGAAATGGCATGCAAGTGAATCCAAGGGTGACTCCATGAAACACACACTGCAGCTACACGCTGGCTCAGCTACGCTCCGTTAAAGTGGCTGTCGGAGGCGATACAGTAATCCACTTTTAATGGCCGTGTCCCTTCCCCCACCGTGATGTGATGGCCCCGGACATACCACCGCGCCTCTCTTAAGGGAGAAGTGTCAAAACCAAGTCACCGCTGTGTGCTTTGCAACACATTTTGCTGCACTCACGCACGCTAAGAAGAGGAAACCTATCCTTTCTCCCACGTGAAATCATTTCTGATTCAATAAGCAATAAACCCATTTGCTCCAACATGTAGGATGGACCCCTACAAAACCTTGGACATCCTACACTAGAAACCAGTGTTTGTCTTCTCAGTGTAGAGCAGCGCAAATCTGTAAGGATTGTGCTGCGTGCTTAATGTTATCTGTGTGGATTACAGAAGAAGAAAAAAGCGAATCTGCTCATTGTAATAAGATCCTATAATTAGACTGAACACCACTCTGCTGTGTCACGTTTTCTTATTAATAACACTCCTTATATCGATCAATAAAAGGGGCATGCTTGACAGTTTCCCTTATTATGACCTATATAGTGTAACCACACAGTCACAGTGTGTCAGTGTAACAGCCTCTGACAGGTTGTCAAAAGTCAAATAATGTTACAGCATTAGCATCTTGCTCCCTGATACCAACTCATAGAGTTCACAAAGCAATAGGTCAGCTTCTCATTAGTATAACATTTAAATGCTATTAGAAGAGATGCATTATCAGACATTTTTTTCTATCCACCTTCTCTAATGTACAGAGTTTCTGTTTTTCTATGTAATATAGGGGCTGCTGGTAAAATGTAAAAGTTTTGTGATGTAAAAAATGTCCATCTCAAGTTTATAAATGCATGACTTCTTCAAAATCCCCAATACATTTCATTTTCTGCCACATAATGGAAAGACAAGCACATTGTTTTATGAAAGCTACAAGCAGAGAAGCTTTGACTATAGTTTGTTTTTTTTAAAAAGTTACTTAAAGCATTAATTGATTAGGCAAATATCACAATTTCCTGTTCTGCTTGTGAGTATTTCTAGATTTTAGTCTGCTTTCAGAGGATCCTGTGAGCTTTTTTGGTGGCAGCATTATACAGTGGGGTAAAGAAAGAAAAAGGAGTGGAGAGAGGAAACAAGATGGGGAATGACTTGCAATGAAGGTGAAAAGGGGAGGTTGCGTTCTAACATACAAAAAAACAAAATTAGCGGTAAAACAAACAAACAACCCCCCTCCGAACAACACTGAGCAGAAAAACTGGCTGTTGCCTGTTAAGTTTTGCTGATTCATCTGGAAACACGATGAAAAATTTTTAGTCGGATAAATGATATCAGACTTGGATATGGATTAAACTAGGTGGGCATATTTAAATGACAACGCACAGAGAGACGAAGAGCCAATGAGAGTTAAGCACTGCTCCAATACAAATGCAGGTGTTAAGAAGCTACTGAATAAGTGATGAGCGGAAAAATCAGCACACATTTATTACTTATTCATTCGTTTTTACTACCTCTGATCACAGATACAGATGTGAGACCTGAGAGCTGCTGGGGAAAATTGAAATCGCGGAGCGCACGCAGGTGCGGGCGAAATAAAGCGGACTGTGTCTGTCAGACGGCGCTCAGCATTGTTTCACTGTTGCTGTAAATACACCTGCTGTTCTGTGAAAGCCTCACCAGCGGATCATAACAAACAGAGACCACCAGGAAGGGGACGAGCGCGCAACGCCCGCCCCTCTCCTCCCTGTCCAAATACCTGCTGGGTGTCGATGTCAAATTGTCGTTGAAGGCAGAGAGAGACCGAGGCAGCCGCTTCCGCCAACAGCTGCTCAGCTTCAACTTCACACGAGGCACAGGCGAAGAGGACGGCGGGAGCTTGTCACGACAACAAAGCCAAGAGGCTAATTTCAAACCTGCTTTGTCCACACTCCTTCCACGAACGCACAAACACACGCTCCAAACCAAACGCGCACCTCCCGCTACTCCTCCCTTTCCCCCCCATACTCACCACAGCTGTCTCTTCGTGGGGAGACAGTCTTTGTTGGAGGCTGTCACCCCCATAGCCATCTGCATCACTGTTATATATTTCTGGTACTTCATCTTCTCCTCCTTCTGCAACTCCTGTTCTTCTTCTGCCGCGGCTACTTTTACTACTACTACTACTACTACTACTACTTCTAGGAATCCGCGCGCCACAGAAGCGGCACAGGTGAGCGTGCATTCAAATGTCTGTTATTGTCCCCTTGCATCCGCGGCATCCTCGGTGTCAGAAACGCCATTTCCGCGCTGGAAGGACCGCTGACAGGGAGAATGTTCCCGGAGGAGTTCAAGGAAAGGTACCACGCCGCCGCGACCCATGTCCGCGCTGACTCTCTAATCTCATTAGAGCTCAGAATAGATTGGCTAATCTATTCAATTTTAGTGAGGACCGGGTCATTGTTGTGGTGGGCCTCGCAGCGGACACTTTCCCCCTTCTTTTTCTGCCTTAAACGCCCGTTTGTTTGTGTGGAAAAGAGTCGAGGGAAAGAGGCAGTTCAACAGTGAGAGACTGGATGCAGCAGCGACGGCACCCAAACGTCTGCGAGGTAGGAAAGACAGTGCGCGTGTGTTCAGCGAGAGAGGGAGAGAGCAGGAGAGTGACACAGGAGGAGGAGGAGGAGGAGGAGGAGAGAGGAAGCCATGTAACGGCTTTAGTGGGGGGAACCTAACTGATGCTTAGAGAAATCCCGGAATTGTAAAACTCCGGCAAATACTGCTTTTTCGCATTTTCAGCGTTTGTGTTTTATGAGATTGGTACTTTAGGCTGAAGTCAAACAGGGGGTGGATTCAAATATCATAAAGTGGAGGTGCAGAGGAGTAAATCGGCTGATACAGACAGTTATAAACAAGAGTCAAACCCAGTAAGGCCGGATTTGCTAAACCTGGACCCTGAAGTATGGAGAATATCACCAAACCATGTACTCCAAAGGATAAGTATTCCTGTTCCTATATTTTCCCCCTTTGCTTACTTAAATTTGTGATCCCCTCTTTATATTGTTTATTTTTTGTTTTTACTGTAAACTGTATTTCTGTGATTATAACACAGTAACAGTTTATTCACTGCTCGTACTTTGGGACATTGGTGCGTCCTCATAGTACACTTCCATTAATGTGCTGCACAGTCAGCTGTAGTTTGGATTTTTTTTTTTTTTTTTGCATTCATTATTGTATTATTGAATTGTAATATATATGGCAGTCCAATCACACACACCCAAATAGCAGAGGCCGCCTCAAAAAAGGACAATACACCCCACTGTAAAAACTGCTCACAAGCAGCTCAAGGATGCTGATCCAGCCTCCAAACTATCCAGATCTTAATCAGATCAAGCATCCTAACCCAAACAAACCCCATACACTGAAGCCCCAGCTCAACATCAATGTCCCGGTGCCAGCCACTCCTGAGATCCTGTGTTCAAAAGAAGGGGAATGGAGAGAATATAAAGCATGTGGTTTTGGTAGGCGTGTATGTTTGAAGTTGCTTAGAAATGTGTCAGAGTTTCAAGTTCAGCAGACCGCCCACAAATCCACAAGTTAATTTATCATCCAAGGTACTTTAGAAAATCCAGAGAAATTTCTGCACATAAGAAACAAGGCCCTCAGGGTCTCATCCAGCACTACATTAAACATAGATATGCAGCAGAAATCGCTGCACGGACCCAGGCAGCGATTTCTACTTATGTTTGTTTTTCTTGGCACGCAAGAAACAACATAAATAAAACTTATACAGTAAAACTTTTGTTTTCTTTGGGCTTGAGTTTATTTGAAATGGACTCTCACAAAGTAGAAAACTGTCCTGTGGTCTGAGGAATCAAAATGTGATTATTTACTTATTTATTTATTTTAAATCAAAGAGGCTGCATCCTCCAGACTAAAAGCAGAGAGTGTAATGAGTACAAAAGGTAGCATCTGTGATTTTATGAGGTTCATCAGTGGATAAGTGACCGGTAATTTTCACATCTGTGAAGGCACCATTAAAGTTGAATGATATATAGAAGTTTTTGGTGAACATTTTCTGATGTCTTTTTCACTGTTTACGCTTTTTTTTATTATATTTTAAATTTGAATTACGACAAACAACACTCCGCGCTATCGAGAAGCTGAAATCTTATATCAAGCAGAAATGGGAAAACTTTGCTTTGACTACTACAGAAATGAGTCTCCTCAGTTCCCCTGTGCTTACAGAGTGATGCTAAAAATAGAAGTGATGAAACAGAGTGGTAAACATGTGCTGTCCTCCCATCTTTGAAACAGGCTGCTGGTGTTAATGTCAGAATGAGTATATATATTTTCCAAACAACATTTCTGAATTTCAACATTGGATATGTTGTTTTTGTAATATTTTATTTATGCAGCTCCCAAACATTTTTAAACACAGGAATTGTAGTATTAATCATGCCATGTACTATGTGTATTCAAAATCGTGGACACAGCAGTTTTGTCCAGAATGAATTAAGTTCTGTTTTATTGGATCATCTTAAACAGCCTCACAGCCCTGCTGTAAATCACTATATATATGAACCAATCAATATTAGTAGAATAAACAAAAACTATTTTTTGTTTTAATATGCTTACTAATGATGCATAATATACACACATAAATACATTGTTCTAATATTATATATGATATTATGATTACTAATGTGTTTTGTTTTTAATATGTAGATTACCTCTTAATGTGAACCCAGACTAAATGCAAGGTTGAGGTTACACTTACTTACCCTTTAGGGGTTGATAGTTCGCAGAGTGTCTTCAGATGCTAATCAATTCAGTAATTGATTTGGTGTCAAATTTAAATGCCCAGTAAACACAAGTCTTTAGCGAGTCCTCAAGGACAAGGGGACATAAAGGAGGTCGTGTGCACAAAATCTAAGTTGGAGCGACTCCCTGTGTGCGTGACATCTGTCAAACAAGTGGAATGCATTTTTTAGGGTTGTAGAATAATTTAGAGTATGACGTAACCGTAAAGAGAGTTCACAGACTCCGTCTGCATAAATCTCTTGGGCAGGACCTCTCACCATTAAACAATTTGGCGGTGAAGCTGGATAGCATCCCGCATATTTTATAATGAAACTGCACCATGAGGGGAGACAGCATGTCCCTATCCCTGTATTTACATATTTGCTCAGACTAATAAACAGAATGAAGGAAGGGAGAAGGACTGAGTATAAACCATAGCCCTCTTGAGACGTCCCATGCAGATATAAACTCTAGATATAAACTAAATATAAACTCTATCTATCCAGAGACAGCAAGTAAACCTGCGCAGAGGCAGGTAACTCTTGTTGGATGGAGCAAACTGGTGAGCAGCTGGTGAGGAAGGTCAGGAGGAAACCGCTGTTATCAGCACTGCTTGATTTTGGCAGCTATGAAAACAACAAAAAAATTCACCCAAAAACAAAAAACAAAAAAAAACTGAACACAGCCTTTCATGAAACTCCTCTGATGTTTATTTACAGTTCTTGGAGTTGGAAAGAGGATTAAGTAAACATGTACACACATACACACACCAGCACACCAGTGGTCTGAAGGAGGGTGAGGTCACCACAGCAGAGATGTGGTTTGAAGCCAAAAGGACAGCAGAAACTGACGCACGGTCCTCAGCAGACTGTCAGTATTCTCTTTAATCTCTGGTATTAAACAAAATTTACTGGCTCCATTAGCCCAAATATCTAAAATAGATTCTCCAGGCCTCTCTTTTCTTCTTCTGCACTAATTTTGTGGCTCAAACATAAAAAGTACACCTCTCTATATAATCACAGATAAAAATGGCTAACTGTCCCCAAATCCAGCTGTCACAGTTGTGATGTTATGGTGGGTTAGGGAGAGATGGAGAAGAATGCTGGTTTGGTTCAGAGTGAGATTTCCCTCAGGAGCAGCAACCATCCAAATGTGTTGATCCCCCCCCTTGCCATAAATTACACTATCCACTGGCCCCTGGCCACGATTAATCACATGACCACAGCAGCCAGATTAAATCTGTAGCCTTGGACTGCTCTCCTGTCTCACTCTTGCTCTGCCTCTCTTTCATGCACAAGGCATATCAATAAGCACAGAGCACGAGTAGACACGTGGACCACATCAGCTGAGCATATAGCAGCAGATTGTTACGTCTGAGTAAGCACAGAAATTAGTCACCGAGTGGCTGATGTGTGTCATCATTCACCTGTTATCTGTCACTCCCTATCCTGAATACTGTTTGTACAGCTCACAGGGACTGCCCCAGTTGCTATTATAGACAGCCCTTTGAAGTTTTCTGTACTCACATGCCCTGAACTGGCAGCCAAAAAACCGCTACTGGAGGCAAAATTGTCACTTTTGGAGAGATGAAGAAACTGAATTTTGTCTTTCTGTAGTGGAAGTGTTAAATTTAGATGTGAAGAAGCAAAAAGCAAAGCAGGGCAGTTCACGCCTGTAGTAGAGAGATTACACAACAATGCTTTCCCAAAGCAGACAGTGGGAAAAGTCAGGAAAATCACAGACAAATGAATTTAGTGGATGCTGTAATGGGTTAGCTACTTTAGAATTAACTTGGGTTTATAAACATCCCTGAATAGCATTTGGGGATATGAATACCTAGATTTCTCTGTCTTCCACATAAACATCATATCATAAATACAGTCAAAAAAGAGATGAGAGTCAAAACCAGGAGAGCTGTGTCCTAGTGCACTATGGGTGCTGCACTCCTGCTGTAACTCAACACTCCACTGCAGAGCATCACTGTCTCTGGGCTTGGCCAAATTTTGCCCTGACACCTGATATGTCTTCATACACAAAAGCAAGATGATTTAAGATAAATAAGTAAAGTACAAGTTCAATAAGCCCAGCACTGAGTTACACAATGTACATCAAAGTGTTACTAAAATTACATTAAATTGACTGACACAGCTTCTCTGTGGTGAACTCCCTTGTTAAATTTCAGCTGTTATTGTGGGGTTAAAATTTCAATCTAAGATTGTAATTTCTCTATTTCCAAACTGACTTTGAATCAAGACAACTTCTGAAAAACAAAACCTGTAGTTCCTCAACTGGCCACTTGAGTCAGTCCCCCACAGACTCTCATGCTAAAATGGCCAACTTAATGGAAGAAATCAATATGTTTTAAACATTGCACAAAGCAAGTTTTAGTGGCTAACTTCTCTCTTTGCAACAACTCAACAGTTGTGGTAATTGTTTTATAAGTCATTTGTTTAAATTAGCTTTAAGTTATGTGTGATTCTGAATTGGGTTACTTTGACAAGTGGATGCTGACTGATTATATAATTTACTGGGTGTTTTACATACAAACAGATGGCCCAAGAGGCTGCATTCATGTTCTTGTTAGTTAGACTGTGATATTTTATTTGTTTCTTAGCACTAATTGGAGAGTTTCTGTATGTATAATGAAAATGTGCCCTATTTGTGTCACACTTTTTTCAAGTTTCACTACATCCCGGAGAGTCAACAGCGAGCGGTTGCAGACAAGTTGGCATCTTTCATGCAAACTATGGGCAACCACAGCTATCTGCTAGCACTCAAATCAATCACAGGAAAATTTTGATGCGGCACCTTCTTTGCAACTAATTTTATAGCCAGCAACCTTCAGCAACCCCTCGCCAACCAGTTGGGGATTACACATCTTTCCCAGTGACCAGAGGCTGTCAGGAAGTCACAACAAGTCTCTAGGCTTGTGTGCCTGGTTCCTAACCAAGCATCTTATTAGATGATAAGCACTCCAGCCTCTCATCCAATTATGGTCATTTCTGGCTCCAGGAAAAACCAAGGGTGCAGGGCAAAATGCTTCAATCTTAGTTTCAAAAAAAAAAAAAATCCACAAAAGAATGAATACCATCATGCTCCCTACTTAGTTTGTAATGCAGGGCAATCTTACTATGCTGAATTGTAAAATTGCAATACTACACTTGCTATATATATTTTTTAATTTCATGATTTGCAATTAAGGAATGTATATATGTAATTTATACAATTAACCTTACTTATCCTTGGTTTATATGTAGAATAAGGGCAAAAACCTGTACAGTACAGAACCACACTGCATGTACAGTGGAAAAAAGCAATAACTAGCAGCAGTATCTGTGAGATAAAAACCCGCCTGTGATGTATGTGAGACTTGCCAGAGAGCAATGATGTGACAAGAAGGTCCACATGGACCACCAGATATGGCAGCTGCGGAGGAAGTATATGAATCCATCCAAGGGTAATGCAATATGTAAATGAAACAGTTGTTGAAGGGAAAGCGCCTGCTGTTGCTTCTGCAAAACTACATGTGATCTCCATGAGACATGATTAAGCAAAAACAGATAAACGCACGATATCATAATTCTCTCAGTCAGCTTCGGCCCGGGCTCTGTTTCTGATCAAAGTTACAAGGAAAAAGGTAAAAAAAAAAAAAGTCCCTCCATCTGTTGCTGCTCTTACAAAGCCTCACACAGTTTTAAGATGCATGGAGGTTGTGAGGAATTTGAGCAGATGACAAACTGAAGGAGCAAATGAATGCCAGAATCCCTGGATACTAAATGACTGCTGTGGCTGTAGTGATTTATGGTGTCTATTCAGGGGTGTAGTGGGTGTAGGAAAGAAAAAAAAAATGAGGATGGTTCCACATGAAGAAGGCGCCTCATGTAAACAGATATCCTGCTCGACAGTTGCAAAGAAAACTGAATTTTATGTGTAACACTATCGATGGAGAGGTAGGTGTTTAGAGACAGTAATACTCAATTCCTGTGCCTCCACTCAGCAGGGTTTCACACCAGCAGCTTCCTTTCCTCCTGCCCTCCCACTGTCATCTTTATTAACTGTCTGCCAGGTGCAGACTTCTTCTCCTAATTGTCCCACGGTAGCCTCAGATTTGCTGAGGTAAGTGATGACCAGAGGCACAAGAGACTGTGGGAGGGAGCAGTTGTCTCTCCTGTTAAAAAGCACTATTTGCAGGTATCACAATTTACAGTCTCTTTACCATACTGCAATACAATGTACCTAAGTACCTGTTAATCTGCGCCATATGACATCTGTAACTACAATGGCACAACATAGCTGTCCTTTAAATTTCCATATACAGAAACACTATTTACAATATGATAGCACATTTGATATGACCACTAGTCACCACATGGTGTCCCTTTAATCTTCAGTTAACAATGAAATGAGTACATTTCTTATTACATCGTGTATCTTGTATATTTGGATGTGAGGACACAATGAAAGGTAATAAAACTCACCCTTTAACACCCACTGCTTTTTTGAGGCTGTCCAGCTAAGTCAAGACAAGGCTCTCAAACGAATTTGAATTTTGAGAGGTGGGAATCAGAGATTAACCAATGATGTGACTCTATTGTTATATGATGCTAGATAGATTTAACTCATTGTCATTGTGTGCACAAGGCACACAACGAAATGAGCGTTCCAGATCACTCATCCAGAGACGAGCATCTGCGGTCATGCAGCCAGAGACCGGCGCTACCGTTAGGCAATGTGGTTTAATGCTCACAGCAGTATTATGATACAGCAATTCTGCCATATTCAATATATCTATGATACATTATGCTGCGCAACTGAAGAAGAAAAGATTCCCTAAAGAGGCATAAAGCAGAAATTATGTATTCATTCACTGCAGTCCGTGTATTACCATTATTGCTCGGTTCAAGTAAATTTCCTTCCCCGTGGTGTGCATCATTTTCTGTGTTTTTAAGTTTCTTCATCTTCACTGCCACCTTTTCTCATTTTCATTTATTTTAACAGCTCCAGCAGGGCAAGTCACAAAGGTCCCAGTCAAACAGGCCTAGAGACTGGTAGGCGAGCCCCTGGCAACCCCTGGTCGTTTGGGAAAACTGAATATTCCCCGGTTGGCAAGTGTTGGTGGAGACTGCTACTGGTTGCTAGGTGAAAGTGGTCATGAAGAGGTACATGGTGCTGCACCGGAAACCTTCTTGCGATTGTGGCAGTTGCCTGCAGTTTGCATGGAAGGCACCAACTTGTCACACTTGCTTGAAACTTGAAAAAGTGTGGCAAAATCTTGAAATGGAGATCCTTCCCCTTCAAAGTAAAAGTTGCACCTTGTGGAATGTGTTAGTTGCAGCGGTTTTTGGTGCGGCACCCTCCAATAACCACTCACTTACCAGTCGGGGAATACACTGTTTTATTCACCAGTGACCTGTGTGGCCTGTGTGACTGACCCTTAGTTGTCTGTGGAATCCACTTTAAAAATAACAGCATTTAGTAGTGTAGCGATATTTCTACTGCAAGAGCCAGCAACACGATACACATAATTATTTTCCTCCACCTCTAAATTTGAGCTTTAATGTTTTGAAGGATTTCTACCTTGTTAGACTTTCATACTGCTTCAAAAATACCTTGTTGATACCGTGCCACTATCAGATATTATAATGCAACAGAGACAATTTCATCAGATGATTCTGTATACACTATTATAAACTGTAAATGGAGTATTGTTAGGAAAAGGCTTTCTTTGTTAAAATAACCAAAATATAATGAAATCTTTCACAGGACTAGCAAAATGAACTAATGCTGCACATTAAGTTTAGCTACTGGAGCTACTGTTCATCTCTTTTGTAAAGATAATATATACAGTATTAAAAGTCACAATAAAGTCAGAGAGCTTTTTTGAAATCCATATGCTGCCTATAGGGATCCAGAAAACAATATCAAGAACAGTATAAGAAAATAGAACAAGTAATAGAGGATTTATGGGATTAGCTTTACAGTCTATAGTCAAAACCTTCTTGGTTCAACCTTGAAACCCCCTGAGCTCTCTTACATGTAAAGAGCTGAGAAAAAGATGGTACAATCCATGGATTTTTGTTGTTTTGTGATGGTTCAGAGAGCATGTTTGCATTTTTTTTAATAATGCCTTGGTCAGCATCCCCATTGGTACACACATACTGACAAAGGAGCTGCAGTGTTTAGTTAGATTTGTAGTCTCACTCTGCATTTTCCATTATCATCAATTAATCCATTTAGTTTTGAATTACATGACTTAAATTATTAATATGGGACGTGACTGATTTTATTTATTTATTTTTACTAATAATAGTCAGCTGTGTGTTTGGTACAGTAACATGCTGTAGGTGCTGCCATGCAGCGTTATGCGTGCTGTGTAGGTTGTCGCCATGCATCTTATCATAGCAGTTTCAGTGGAGTGAAAATATAGTAGTACGTGCTCTAAGTATGCCTACATTTATATAAGCAAGGCTTATAAGAAGTATAAGTGCTTTGCTGCTTTAGCCATAAATGAATATACAGTAATGAAAAATAGTTTTCACAGTACTAGTTAGTGCTGTGAAAGTACACTGCATGATTCAACAGTCTATAGAATCACCTTCAGTAGCAATAACCTGAAGTAATGACTTCATCAGTCCCTCACATGGTCGTGGAGGACTTTTGGCCTGCTCTTCTTTACAATGTTGCTTCTTCTTTTTTTTTTTAATAGCCTCTCATGTCTGGCAGTTTTCGCAAATGGAATCATGATCTGAATGCATTATTGTACCAAACATATTTGCTTTTACAAGAAGAGCTCTGTAAGTTCTCTATAGGCTACTCTTGTTAATGTTTGTCATTTCTTTTGTGTATTTATTCATTTTGATTATTGTCCACAAAATATGGCTGCCAGGTGTGACGGGGGAAGGAAAGAGTGAGAAGAAGAAGAAGAAGAAGAGAGAGAGAGAGAGACAGAGAAAAGGAGAGAAGATACAATGTTGCTTCAATTCACTGAGGCTTACAGGCATTCATTTATCCACGGCTCTCTTGAGGTTCCATCACAGCATTTTAGTCAGGTTGAGATCTGGATTTTAATTGGGCCATTGCAACACCTTGAATCTTTTCTTTACCAGCCATTCTGTTGTTTTGTCTGCTGCTGTGTTTGGGGTTAATGTCCTGTTGCATGAGCCAATTTCAGCCAAGCTTTAGCTGTCAGATAGATGGCCTCACATTTAACTCTAGAATACTTTGGGATGCAGAGGAGTGCATGGTCAACTCAGTAACTGCAAGGTGCCCCCCCCATCACCCTGATGGTTGATATGGGGTGTTTGTGCTGATATGCTGTATTTTGTTTTTACCAAATATGGTTCTGTGCTTTAAGGCCAGACATCTCTACTTTGGTCTTGTCTGTCCAAAGAACATAGTTCCAGAGGTCTTGTTGTTTGTTCAGATGTAACTTTGCAAACCTAAGCTGTGCTGCTGTGTTCATTTTAGAAAGAAGAGGTTTTCTCCTAGCAACCCTTCCAAAGAAGCCATACTTGTTCAGCATTTTTCTAATTGTACTGTCATGAACTTTAACATTTAACATGCTAACTGAGGCCTGTGGAGTCTGAGATGTAGCTCTTGAGTTTTTTGCATTTTCTCTGAGCATTGCACGGTCTGACCTCAGGGTGAATTTTCTGGAACATTCACTCCGGGCAAGATTGTGGCATCATGTTAACACACACCTGAATGCTTGAGACTAGTAAACTTCCAAAACCTATGCATTTATAGAGATGGTTACACTTGCTGATAATTAGTTAACCACGTACATTTGATTAGCAGGTATTAGCAGAAAAAGTGCTTTGTAGGCCTTGGTTAAGCAAACAATAAAAGCCCAGAAGCAGGAATTAAAATACTGATGTCGTGAGTTCTCACTGTAAGCTTAATGGGCCAAAGAATGCATTTACAATAATATCACTGCGGGCCAGGAGGAGGCATGTTTTTTTAATGTTAATGCACAGGCTGGTAACTTTTTCATAAAGATTGCTGATGAAGTCAAAAATCCTTTATTCATATCATAAAGTAAATTTAGTGCAGGGTTTATGTCATTTAGATTTGCATTAGAATATACTAGGATGAAGGTTTTCAGTTGGACAAGCAGAACACTGTTGTGTAACGAAAAATAAGTAACTGGGTGAACAAATAAAAGTGCCACTGTGTGCTGGTTTGTCTCTTTGGAGAAGAGAAATCTTAAGTATCACTCACACAAACATACTGTGTTTGATGTTCACAGGCAGGGATAGTCTTTGGTTTTCCAGCCAATTAACTCAGCAAGCAAGCAAACCATGGCAGTGTCAGTCAGCTTGCATGTCAAAAAAAGTGTAAGAAGGAAGAACTCAGTAGCGTGCAAGTTTCTGCTTTTTGTACATGCAGAAGAATCTTTTGCATTTTATTGCTATGAATGCACTGTGTGGTGCATTTCTTACATAATAACACTTAAAATCTACTCCCTAATACACATAGCTGATGCACTTTTATGGGAAAAAAAACCCCCACTCCTCCAGGAAACAATCTCAGGCCACATCGTGCAATACAAGAACACAACAAAAAGCAGTGAAGTAAGAGCTTGTTACATCAGCAGGGAGGTCTGGGGGTGGATAATGATAGATGGGTAAAGTTTTGTTTTAAAAGTATAAATCAAGTCAAATGCATTTGAATTTAAAGTTTTTACCTTTTACCCCGGACACCCACATTCATATTTTCCTTTTAAGGCATAATACTGTGTAAGTGGACTTCAGATGTGCTGCAGAGCTTTGCAGACCGGTGTTTACTTGTTGCAGCTACAGTATGTACGAGAGTTAAGTGTCTAGTCTTGCTTATGTGTGTGCTATTGTTGGTCCTTTAGCTCGGCCCCTGCTGTGGAGAAGATAGAAGTCATAACATACAAAGACTTTCTCTGTAGTGAAGTGAAACGGTGTTAAAACAGTCAAACCTTCTAATGCAGCCATTCTTTGTGCTTCTCATCCCTGCTTTCGCAGGTGGCTGTGGCTCAGGAGGTACAGCGGGTTGTCTCCCAATCATAAGGTCAGTGGTTTGATCCCCAGCTACCGCAGTCTGCATGTCCAAGTACAGAGTTGCTTCCGATGTGTGTGTGTAAATGTTAGATGAGGAACTTAGGTATAGAAAAAAGGGTTTGTGTGATGGGATGAATCCATCCATCCTATACGGCGCCCATGAAAGGCTGATGGTAATTAAAAGTGCTTTGGAGTGCTCAGTTAGAGTAGAAAAGCTCTCTATAAATACCAGTCCACTTATTTTGTATTCACACTTCTTCATGGTGAACGCTGTGCTTCACTTTCTGGTTAAAAGCTAACATTTCAACCAATCAGCATTCGACCTACACAATGTGTCACTGCTGTTTGTTGGTTTTTTAGGGAACTGCACACAAGCTGGCTAAATTCATACGATTCCCTCTGTATAGCCGTAAAGCAATGCAAACTGACACAAACACCTATAAATCCAGCTCTCTTTGATACACAACGAACACACTGTGTATGTAACTTCACACCTGCACTGGAGATAGTCTGCTCTGGTATAATCTCAAAAGCTAGTTTTGTGCATACATAACAGCAAAATCAATATTTAACCAAGTGTTAATAGTTTTGGAAAAATAAATAGCAACTGATGCCTTGTAATAACAGTGCGTACACTATTTTCAGTAGCGTTTCTTTCATTTAAACACTATGTGCTGCAAACAGTTTTAACCATCAGTCCAAAGAACAAAATGCCTCCATGTTTTCAGCCTTGTTTAATAAAAAATGGGCAAATGTTTTTCATTCTAGCACCTTAAGCCAACAATCAGAGAGGATGTAATATAAAGTTCATTTGCAGCTGCATCCTCGTTAGGGAAATCTACATACGTATACATACTGTATTGGTATTTTGCTATTTGAGATCCTGCTGCATTGAGCAGATCTGCAGGGCCAAGGTCAAGGTCACAGCAGGCTGACTTCTCGCCAGAGTTAGAGGTAACCTGAACCAACAACTGCAACACAAGAGCGCACTCACAATCTCCAGCCTGAGTGTGAAATGAAAAATGCTTGCCCTTGTGCTGGTGTGAACAGAGGGTTGAGGGAACACAGGCACATTTTTAACATACGAGCAAAGGGAACTGACTTGTTAGAGACAGGGTGATGCTTTTCATTTTGATGTTAAATGCTTTTAATGTCTGCCTCAGTTTTCTGAGTTTCGATTTTACATTTGTGCATGGTAAGGCATTAGTTAAATTATAATAAACTGTAATAGATCAAAATTTTGATTAACTAAGCCATAAATAATCATAAAACATTTCTCGTAGACATCTTGACATTATTTACATGCACGCTGCTTCCTGTATACTTTGTTGTACAGACTCTGTGTACCAGATCGTTTCATGTCAAATTCATTGGCCAGTAGACATCACTGTGTGCTTTATAATCTGGCATCTTGTTCTAAGGAGCTCAAGGAGTACGGATATATTTTTATGTACAAAGCTATTCTGGGTAAACTCTGTTCTTATCTGTGAAAACTCTTAATGCTTACAAACAGCTGCTGTTATTTGTGCTCCTCTAGATGGCTCCTCTTTAGGGTACCCAGGATTTTTCTGAAATTAGAAGAACAAAGGTCTCATCCTATCTACAGCACATGAACAGTATTTGAAAGTCACATCTTTAAGAAATAAGAAAAAGTCCAGCAAAGACCTGACACAAGACCTGAGAGATGCTCTGCCCCTTCAGTTGACCCATCTACTGTTCACTGAAACCTCATCAGAAATGGTCTCAGTGGAAGGGTGGCTGTCAAGAAGTAATTCTTAAGGAACGGAAACAGGGAGAAAATATTGAAAGTATGTCACATTATACAAAACTGGATTGAAAAATCAGTGGCAACTTATGGAGTCACTTATTCAATTTCAATTCAATTTTATTTACATAGTGTTAAATCACAACTAACAGTCACCTCAAGGTGCTTTATATTGTAAGGTAAAGACCCTACAATAATTAGAAGAAAACCCAACAGTCAGAACGACCCCCTGTGAGCAAGCATTTGGCAGCAGTGGGAAGGAATAACTCCCTTTTAACAGGAAGAAAGTTCCAGCAGAACCAGGCTCAGGGAGGGGCAGTCATCTGCCATGACTGGTTGGGGCTGAGGGGAGAGAGACAGGACAAAAGACACACTGTGGAAGAGAGCCAGAGATTAATAATAACTAAGGATTAAATGCGGAGTGGTGTGTAAACACAGTAAAAAGAGTTGAATGAAATGAAACACTCAGTCCATCATGGGAACCCCCCCAGCAGCCTACATCTATAGCAGCATAACTAAGGGAGGGTTCAGGGTCACCTAATCCAGCCCTAACTATAAGCTTTAAAAATCAAATGTTTTAAGCCTAATCTTAAAAATAGAGAGGGTGTCTGTTTCCTGAATCCAAATTGGCAGCTGGTTTCACAGAAGAGGGGAACTGCATTAGACTTGTTGATTTTGACCCACCATGCAGTACCATCTGGAAAGCATCTGATTGGCAATGGTTTTTTGTTTTGTTTTTTTTCGGCATGACAATGATCCCAAACATGCTGCCAATGCAGTAAAAGCATACCTGGATAGAAAAACACACAATGGAACATTATAAGTCGTGGATTGGCCTCCCCAGAGCCCAGACCTCAACATTATGAAGCAGTGTGGGATCATCTTGACAGAGAACAGAAAAAAAATGTAGCCAAAATCCAAAGAAGAGCTTTGAATGTCCTTCAAGAAGCCTGGAGAACTATTCCTGAAGACAAGTTAATAAAATGACAAGAAACCGTGCCAGTCTATGTTGAAGAATAAAGGTGGTCATACCAAACATAACTTTCAAACTCGTTAGAATTGTACAAACTCTGCTTTTTGCCTTCTATACTGCATTTCCATATAAATTTGCAAATGTTTTAATAAATCACTGCACCTATTTCCCATTTTCCAAGCTAAATATAAAGAAATGAGTAGTGGCTCAAGACTTTTACACAGTACCGTAGCTAATTCTTTTCACTCTGACACAAATAAACCGAAACACTTGATAATTCTGGTAAAGCAGCATCAGTCAGCATGGTGGATTAAGCATATTACAGAGATGAATATTCCTGCAGTTCTATCACATAATGAATGTATATCAGCATTTTGAGTGGTTATATTAATCTTAAATTAGCTTGTGTTTGTTTGTGCACCTCGAGGTAGCCAGACAAGTGTGGACATTTCTCACTGGCCAACGTAAGAAAAAAAAAAGGTCATCTTCAATATTTTTGTAGATTCCACAAAACAGATAAAATCAGTTACTTTGTGTGCTTTAGAGGGACTTGTTAGTGGATTTTTTTTCTCCATCTACTGTATCTATACTAGCCATTTTCCTCACATATTAATCCACAATTAAAATCCGGGTTAGATACAGCCTACCCTCAATTATTAATAAAAGATAACATATTAGGAAAGAGCTGTCCTTAGAGGAGTGTACCAGGCTTTTTATCATCATCAACAGAAAGTAAAAGTTTTGGAGTGAGAGGTTACTGATGAAATCATGGATGACCCCAGGTAAATTAGCGGGCCATTTCATTTGACGGCGGAGTGACTCATGTTGCACTTTGCTGCCCTACGGAGGCATGCAGAGCAGCAGTCAGAAACACTTTAACAAAATGGCGCTCCTCTGTGTAAAACTCCAGTCAGCTTGTCCCCTGCTTTTGCTGCCTCTCAGGGGAGATCTACAACAGTAACACAAACTGGCAGATAAGTCTCAACAGTTTAGAATTTGCCACAATAATGATAGCCTCAGCTTCTCTGCTATCTGGCCTCCGCAAGAAAGAAAAAAATTGTTAAACTATTCACAGTAACATTTCATCTTAATGGAAGCTTCAGACAGGCCTTTTTTCATAATACTTTTCATTGGTATCTGTAGCTGTTTGCTGTTGACATTAATGTAAATTATCCTTTACCTTCTCCCTGATATAGCAGCACCTTATTACTGAAGAGATACAGTTTTAGTTCTTTTTTTTTTTTGACTGTGACAGCAGGTTACAGAAAACAGAGATGTAGGTTTGAGAGACTCTGCCAAAACACAAGCTGTATGTGTGAGAGTTATAAGAAGAGGATGTGGCCTGTGTTTAGACAGGGGCATCCTGCACTAGGAAAACGAGCAAGAATATGCCCCAGTGTTGCAATATGAAAGAAGCCAGACATTCATTCATATTCTGTAAGTTATTCACAACTGGTCCATGTTTACGTCAGCTCGTGCTGACGCTTTAGTAAGTTTCTGTTTCAAGGAATTATGTAAACCTTGTTAAAAACATTTAAAGGGCTGTTATTCATTTGTTATAGTCACAGGCCTCAAGCAATAGATCTAATGATAGGGGATAATGTGAAGCACATCTGAGAAATGTGACTCTAAAATCTGGATGTTGGCGAATGCTTTCACTTGTCCTTGCTTGTTCTCCAGGCGGCACAAATACTTATTTAATACTTTGTTATGCATTAACATGTTAGGCATTGAATTCATACATTCAAATAATTCATAAAAGCTTAAATTATAAGCACAGAATGACCCTTATCAGCTTTATATCTATTTTATTATTGCAACTAACTATTAAATTATTGTGTTGGCATCCTGTTTTATATTCATCGCAGATTAACCATGAACATCAAACTTAGTACAACATTATCCTCCTAGTTTTGTAATTTAAGTATAAAGCAGAAAAATATAGTATAGAGAAATAATTAAATAAAACATGCTTTTCCAGTAAAATCTTCATATTTTAAAGAGAAGACAAAAAAGTATGTGGACATGTAACAGTGACTTCACTCAATTAATGTTTGTGGCATTTAGATTGCACAACTTCCTGACAACATTGGGGTATGTGGCCACTTACTGGTCTGTAAGCTGGCTTGTATCTGGTGTTTCTCTTTGGTTTCTGAGGATTTTGATGGTGATTCTTGACTGTTTTTTTGCCTGCTTCTCTTTCTGAGTCTACCTGTGGCTTCTGTCACAAGTCCTCCATTACTTAACTTCCTGGCAGGGTTGGTTTTTATTCTTATTTTTTGTTTGTTTTGTTTTCTTCTTTCTTTCTTTCTTCTCCTCCTCCTCTAACCCTTTTTCTCTAGTCTCTCTTGGGCTGGTACAGTCTTGCTGGTCCTCCCATGGGCGGAGCCCTCTTGCTTGAGCTGTCCTTTCCAAGTTGCACTATCCAGCCTTTATTTAAAGGCTGGATAGTGCAACTTGTTGTTGTCCTTGCTATTATGGTGATAATCAGGCCCTCCTTGTTACCTGCTAATGTTTTTGCCTTTTGCTCTGTAACCCCTTGTATCCATCTTCTTCCTTGTTCTCAGCTCAGAGCCTGACCTGAAAAGCTGTCCGTCTGGATCTCCACTTACCTGAGGAGTCCTGCAAGAACCTCCAGCCAAGCCTGTCAGCTCCAGTCTGTTTCTGCTGTTCCCTGCCAAGGACTTAGACATTGTCCACCTGCTTGCCCACTCCATCAGTCATGGATTTGACCCTGCAAATTGTGTACGCCTCCAGAGCCCCTGTTCAGGAAAACAAACAAGTAAGCTGGTGGAAACACATTTCAATCCTCAGCAATATACTGTTCAACTCACTTTGGCACTTGCTAGCACCTGCTCTCCTGTCTGGCAGAGTTTCTGGTCACTGCCCTGTGAAATATTCAACCTCTCCAGTTACTCACAAGATGGTCGCAAAAACTCACCTGCCATTCAATAAATGTTTTAAAATAAACTTTTGTTTGAGTCTGCTCATTAAGTCTGCTCTAAGCCAACACATGACAGAGGAGAATGGAGAATTATTATTATTATTATTATTATTTGCTCATCTGATGAACAGCATGTTCTTCTTTGTGCAAAGAAATTGCAGTCTGAGCTCCCTTTGATTCCCCTTGCCATGTTTACAGTTGCTTTTGACCAACCAACTCTAATGTAATTTATAGTGTAATCAACTTAAGTACCCTTGAATTCACACAGAGGTGCTCCAAGCAGGTGCAGTTCCAGTTAGGTTCATAATGAAAGAATTGAGATCATTCAGAGAAGTATATATTCATGTTTTCTAAGCATGTGAGAAGTTTTCTGAAAATATTTGTCTGGAGAGGTTTTACTCTCAGACTATTCATGCATGTTTTCTTATCAGCAGGCAGCACATTCATTAAACTCTTGTAAAGTCAAGAGAGTGGGTTAGAACAACTTGTGCTTATAAATGAAAATCAACTACAAATTTTAAGCTTGAAAAGAATAGCTGGATGAATAGTTGGAAAGTTGGATGAAATATGAGTTCACAAACTCAAGGGCATAGTTGGAGAAGACAGAAGATGACAGGAGTAAAGTCATTAGCCTACATGGCTGGCGCTCAGCATGGTGTTAACCCCAGGGAGTGACCATTTCTTAGTGATGCCATCCTCCAAACTCCAAAAGATGAGTCATCATGGACCCAAGTAACTAAAAGGGCAAATAACATTCACACATGGTCTGGCCTAGCAGCACGACAGTCCTTGGCGAGACACAAACTTAGATCAAGTCAGTTAAAACTTTGATTCTGCTGGCAGTTTCTGTCTCGCAGGTGTCCTCTGTTCAAATGCATCTTTCACTCTGTGTGTTGCCTAACCAATACCTCTGTGCAGTCTTGCAGATGTATGAACACGTGCCATGCATTTGCACGTGGCTGCGATGCATGTATGAGTCTTCAGTATACGCCTGCCTAAGAATGAGCCCGTTGCCCTGAAGGTGAGCTGGTGGAGGCTGCGACATTTCCTCTCACCCTACTGTCAGCTGCTGCTCAGCTGTTGCCTACATGGCTTCATACGGTCGGGGAAGCAATGTACCCTCCTGCCCCTCCTCAGCACACCAACACACCCCAATGACCCAATCAGGGTTAAAGGTCAGCACAGAGCCTACAGCTAGCATCAGAACGGTCACTCTGAAAAAGTTTCCTTGTCCCCTCTTTCACCAAGTGAAAAGCATGAGTTTATTGAATTGGGAGCAGCATTTGCCGGTGACATTTTCCATTTTTCAAACTTAGCTGTTTGTGACATAAATATGGTTTTGAGAGTCTTTCATTAAGATGAAAAAAGATGCTTGCTGGGATCCAGACTAACTGTTTCATCAGGCAACATGGCATTAAACAGTACTTTCTTCATTAAAAGAAATCTACTCAATGAGTGCTGCACAAGAATGAATAATTACCCATTCTGCGCCATGATAGTGATCGCTGCTTTGTGTTTGGCACCCCAGAGGCATCACTACTGAACAACAAATGGAGGAACATGCTGAATTGTTTTAACTCCACTCTTTAAAAAAAAAAAAAAAAAAAAACACCAAAACCTGTATGAAGGCATAAACACATCAGTGTTAGCCTGAAATGCTGTTAGTTTCAGGTAGATACATTTGTGTCCAATTATCTGTTTGAGAAAATCAATTTCCCTCGCCTACGTAAATCAGCTCGTGTGGATGCAACTTTGGACTGAAAAGAAACAAAACAAGTTGAACCTGACAGTTCTGTGGGCTATCAGGCTAACAGCATGGTAAATAAGATGCGTTATGTCTGATGGCTCATAATCAAATAGCACAGTGACTCTTTTGTACTGAAGTTATTTCAGTGCAGCATTTTGGGCGTCATCTGTGCAAAGAAGAAAGTGCTCCTGTAACTTTCATTTCTTTGAGGATGTTCAATAAAGTAAGAATGAGTTTGAATTTGAAAGCAGTCCAGTTTGATGATGAGACTTTTTTGTGCTGAAATGTGCATGAGACTCAAAGAGTTGTCAGTGCTTCAGTGTAACTATCAGTGAGTGACAGCTGCCTTCCTACATCTTACTTTCTGCACAAGCACAACAGCACAACAGGGGCCAATAGCAGTGTACCATTAATTATCCAATTAGTTTTATATCTGACCACCATGGTCATGTCCAGTCAAATCAGCGCAAACCTGTCTAAGAGATCAGTAATGGCAGCTGAAAAATATGCAGACAGTTTTGCTAGTTGTTAATCTGTTATTAGGAAGTCAAATGGTGAGCATACCTATAATGGCAAACACAGATTGGGTACCATGAAATTAAAAACAAAGCAAGCCCCTGCCAAGGATGAAGTCTATTATGTCATTATATAGTGACATAATATACAGGGGTATAAATCCAAGCACCTGACCATGCAGTGTGCCTTTATAAAGAGATTGGGTTGTTCTGAAGAGCTCACTGAATTCAAGTGCAGTACTGTAATATGATGTTACCATTGTACCACCGATGCTTAAAGTCACAACACTCTGCTGTCTCAATAACTGTAGCATTCCAAACATCACCAGCACAAAAACTGTGCACCGGGAGCTTTATTGCACAGGGTTCCATGGCCGAGCAGCCCCTGTAGGTGTAATGTGTTGGTAGCCCAGTACTTTTGTCCATACAGTGTATATTTTAGGCCCCTTTTGTGCTGTCACACAACCTGTCAGAGCCTATGGGTCACCACAGTCTCATGGCAGCTTTATACATCTTGCAATGTATAGATTCATGTTCCTGGACACAAAGTCTCATATGTAACCTCCACAGTTAGAAACATTTTACCACTCACACCAAAGACCAAGAAACAAAATATGGTTTATATTCTGTGGACCAAGACAAAGGATAGTTTGAAACCTGTAAAGGACAGGTTCTTACAGTTCATTTGTATTTTTAAATATATTAATTATAATTAGAAATTACTCAGTTTTGTTGTAGATACAAAATATTTTTCCCACTGAAATAAATTAGTTTCAGAGACCCTCTGACAGTCACAAAACATGAAAATTTGCGTCTATGTGCACAAACAAATAGTACCTTTTCATGACTATTTCAAGTTTTTTCTTGATGGTTTCTAGCAGTGGATCCTTTGGGTACTGCAGGTTGTAAGGGGGAGCCTCTATGGATCAGACTCGTTCAACTGGACTGGGATCTCAGGAACGTAATGGTCAAATCATTGCCTTGAGCGCTCTGATGTGCTGTGTGCATTGTCCTGCTGGGAGAGGAACCTGCTATTGTCCTTACCAGTAATGTTTAAGTGGAGAGTTCATGTCAGAAACATACAGAATGACAAGACCCAAGGTTTCTCCCAGCATAACATCATATTGTAACAAAATTGTTGATGTCATTCACTTCCCTTCTTAGCACCTTTAAGGTTGTGGCTGATCAGTGTACACACACACACACACACACACACACACACACACACACACACACACACACACACACACACACACACACACACACACACACACACACATCTACCAAGGTGGCACTGCTTAATTAAGGGCATCACCAAAGTCATTAGGATTAATTTTCTGGCATCATGAATGGATTTATGAATGAATTTTATGGCTTCCATCCCACAGTTACTGAGCTCATTTGGACCAGCTAACTCACAGAGCAGTTACATAAAACTGTCTGCATTTACCCACAATGACTTTATTTATAATAATAAATAATAATTTATTAATAAAAATAAAAATAAAATTCTTACCCATTCCCTTTGCTCTGATTGATTTGTGCAGCTACTCAGTCAATTTAGGGCATAGCTGTGTGAGAATAAAGACAGTCTATACTTTCAGGTTATCAATGGACCCTTTAGGCTACTAATCTATATTACAGGTTAGAGGCACGAGTGAGTCAAAGAGATGCAACATCAAAGATGAAACCGAGAATAAAAACCCCATCCTGCGGTGGCCTTAATCCTTCAACACCTGCGATTTGAAGCACGCTCCTTTGATGTTGTTGGTTCAGCAGGAGAGAAAGAGACTTGATGGGGGAGAGAGAAATGTGTGGATAATAGGCTGCTCATTTAACACAGAACTAAACTGAATGCAAGTTAAAGTGGCAGACTGGTGTGGATAGAAAATGAAGCCTTCAGTGATGTAACGCCGGTAAGGTTTACTGCTCCATCGTACTGATAAAGTGCTGTACTGAGACTGCTGACTGGATATGTTGATGTCTGGAAGCAGTATATAAAATTCAGACACAGCAACAATTCATAAAGTCACTCATCTTGTCTGGGAGCTCTGGACACTACACATCCCTTCATGAGCGAGACCTCTCTGTGCCAGAAAGTCCCCTTACAAGAGCAACACATCTACAGCCCCCACGTGGCAGAGAAGTCAGTGACAACTGGACTTTTTCTCTTATGCTTTGTTTCTTCTTGATTTGTAGTTATTCTGCTGATTATTTATGTCTTCTGATGAACGTGCTTCATTGAACATTTGAGTCAGTGTATCCGTTCGAATTCCTCTGTGATTACAGCCTTTATGTGTCTCACAGTCTCTCTCAGTCCCTCTGAAACATAACCACAGCAGGGATATAGCAAGTTCAAAATAAGTCAAAGACAACATGAAACAAGGCTAAACAGTGCCTATAGCAAGTCCCATAATACGTAGTGCATTTAGGTATGTAGACATGATCAAAATGACCCTGCTGAAGTTCAAGCCGAGCATCAGAATGAGGAAGAAAGGTGATTTAAGTGACTTTGAATGTGGCATGGTCATAGGTGCCAGATGGGCTGGTCTGAGTATTTCAGAAACCGCTGATCTACTGGAAATTTTCCCACACAACCATCTCTAGGGTTTACAGAGTATGGTCTGAAAAAGAGAAAATATGCAGTGAGCAGCAGTTCTGAGTTCAGAGGAGAAGGGCTAGACTGCTTCAAGTTGACAGGAAGGCTCACCTAACTCAAATAACTCATTACAACCAATGTATTCAGAGGAGCATCTCTGAATGCGCAACATGTTGAACTTTGAAGTAGATGGGCTACAGCAGGGGCCGCTCCTGTCAGTTAAGAACAGGAAACTGAGGCTACAACTCACACAGGCTCACCAGAAGGCTGCTGCTGGTGATGTAATGGTGTGGGGGATATTTTCTCGGCACAATTCGGGTCACTTAGTACCAACTGAGCATTGTTTAACCGCTACAGCTAACCCGAGTTTGGTGATCCCTTCATGACCACAGTAAACCCATCGTCTGATGCATCTTATCTTGCTAGGCACCGTGTCACTAAGCTCAGATACTCTTAAACTGGTTTCTTGACTTTTCCCCACAGTCACCAGCTCTCAATCCAATAGAGCACCTTTGGGATGTGGTAGAATGGGAGATTCACATCATAACATGCAGCCGACAAATCTGCAGCAAATGTGTGATGCTATCATGTCAACATGGACCAAAATTCAGCACCTTGTTAAATGTATGCCACAAAGAATTAAAGCAGATCTGAAGGCAAAAGAGGGTCTACCCAAGTGCTAGCAAGGTGTAGCTACCTAATAATATGTGAATAGATAATAATGATCAAGTGAATGAAAGTAAAAATAAAAAAATTGTTGCAGCCCTAACAACAACAACAATACACCAACACTGGTGATAATATGCAAATATCTAGGCTACCACACAAAGGAACAACATCATGAGGGTCAAAGAGAGATGGATGAGCTCGGGGCAGCCAGCTCTGCCACCACAGACCATTTTCTCTGTCCAGCAGGAGTGACACTGAAAGGACAAAATCAGGACAGCAGGCAACAAAGGAAGAAGAAACAGCCTCTAATTTTTACATAACTGAGATTTTCTGAATAATTTGCAGACATTAGAGGACATCAGAGGACATCAAACATTTAAAAGGCCAGAGTCAAAGAAAAGAGCAACATGTGAAATGTAACAGCTGAAAAATGTTGGCACTATAATAACACTGTAGCTTAATTATATATGAAAAACATCCTTTAAAAGTTGCCTTAATAAAAATCTAATACTTTTCTTTGAATTGTTTGGTGGATCATATGTCAAATCTTATTCATATCTTATCCAAACCACTTTTCATGATCCAAAGAATATTCCATTAGGCCATAAAACAAAGACTGTGGGAAATCAGTATTGATAGAATACATTTCTGTCACTAATGAATTAATCAGCTGGCTGCTTCAGCTCTCCACTTAGGGATTTAAGAAAGAATTAGATTAAATCCACACAAATAAGATCCCCTCCAAATTTAACAAGTAGTCCGTTACCATAATTGCTTCATTTATAATTTGGTTCACTTCTACATTTAATAACCGTGTGATTTATTCTGGGAAGAGAGATACTCTAATGTTCCTCCTGCTCCTCTGCGCATGTTAAGCCTCAGTGCATGTACCATCAACCAGTCCCTCTTTCCAGTCCTTTGTTCGAGCAGGTTGGTAGTGGTGGGTTAGAAGAAACTGGGTGTGGCTTCACTGTTGTCATGGCAACTGAGTTATCACTGCCTTTAAACAGCTCCACCAGTCACCGCACGGAGGAGTGGAGAAACACATCCGCCAATAACAGTATATGTGCGGGGATGGCTACATACATCATTTATGTTTATTGGTAAAATATTCCAGCTAAGCCAACAGCAATGCAGTCTCGGGCTGAATCTCTGCCTCTGTGCATGCATGTCACGCCTGACATAACAATGCAAAGCAAGAACTGGTCACACACATGGACAAGCAGGTGCTTGGTGGCTTTCCAAGCAATTTCTATGGAATAGCCTGGGATAAAACCTATTCCAGTGCGCCACTATCTATATTCCAGTTACACCAGCAGCAATGTGGCAATGGTGCTGTGCAGGATATAGGCATATTTTCCTTAATAGGCTGGAATTGTTATAAAACACAAGGTTACATGATATAAGTGGACACATACAGAGTCGATTGAGTCTGAGTGTGTGTGTCATGTAGTAGTACTGAAAATATGACCTGCAGACAACCCGAGCAAGGAGGTTAAAGACTCAAAGCAGAGAAGCTGAGGTCTACATATAGTACATCTGTGCTGCTGTCAAATGTGAGTATATCAACAAGCCTGTGCGCACCTCATGATGTTACTGTGGATAAGTGATAAATGAGAGAAATATACAAATATAACAGCGTGCCATCTTTTCAGCATTTACCTTCACACTCTCTCACTGAATACACATACAACTGATCAGAATAAAAAAATATCAAATTTATCATTCTTTTAATCAGGTTAGGAAAAATTAAAACTTCTAATGCAGCTCCATTCACAGTCAACATGGGTTTGCTTTCAAACAGTTGCAGAACATAGAAAATCGTTGTATTCTCTTCCTTTAGTCAGGGCAGCTACTGTGTGCTTGAAAAACATTGATCAAAGCTGCTTAATTAATACAGGTTTATTATTACAGTATATTGTGAGACTCAACATATCTGGCCATCAAAAAGAGACTCTTACTGTGTATCATGTTGCAAATATTACCATCTAGTGGTAAAATACAGTACTACAGAAACTGTTATGCCATAGATTAATAGCCCATTTTAGATACTGTAGTTATGTTAATTATATGTATGATCAGGCAGTGCTGATCGAGGCCACAGCAAAGTCAAGTAAACTAAAAGGTAAACTACAATAAATTAAGAAAAATGTAACTCAGTTTGACAAGGATAAAAATACTGCTAATTAGACAGCTCCCCTAAAGCCACATTCAAAACAGAAATTTATCAAATGTCTTATAAGAATACTCTATTGTGTATTTTCTTTTATTATAAAATCAATCTTTAAAACAATGAGGAGTAAAGTACAGGGGTAAAAGTGCATTACCAGTGCATTAATGTGTGCAAGACAGGAGGTTTGTAATTTATTAAAATGTAAACTCAACTCAGGATGTGGTGTTGTTGCTGTGGTGCTCTTTTTCTTTTCCTTTTCCTCCAGGAGGCAGGCAGCATGGAGTCCCTCCGCCCCTCGAGGGCGGGACTGGTGGTCAGGGCAGTCACACCTGTTTGTCGTTTGGTGGCCAGCTATGCTGTACTTAAGGCTCTGCCTGATGCCCCAGTCTTTGCCAGAGTGTCTGCTATTGTGTGGTAGGAAACCCAGGCCTTCTTTTGGATTTTGTGATTTCGCTCATGCCTCTGTGTTTGTCTCGCACCTGTATTGCTAGGTTCAACTCTGTTTCCATTTGCCAGTACTTTGGTTATTCCCACCTGCCTTACCTACCTTTGCCTGCCTGCTCGCCCTCCTGGACAACCTCAAGGCCTTCACAGCAATTACATTTCCCTTCCTCGGATTTCACAAGACTGGCACACAAGTAAGACCCTCTGCATCTACTTGGAATAATCTGTATAACACTACTTCTCGCTGCCAAACATTTACTTCTCCTTCTCTCGATCCAGAGAGGCGCCCTCTCTCCACCGGTGTGCTCCCTCCACGCTTGGTCCCTACGAATGTACGCCCTATATGGACCTTCCCTGGGATTTTCCCCACCTAACATTTTGACTTGGTGTTGTGTCACTGTAAATAAACTTTGTGCAGTTACATTCAGCTGTCTTGTCCTGGTTTGCATTTGGGTCTTCCTTTTGCCTGTGGCTGTTAGCCGTGACAAGATTGGGAAATTGCTGGATTGAAACCAGTGAGTCTATCCCAGCTGTCATAGGGCAGGGTACACCCTGTACAGGTCACCAGCATTGTCGCAGGGCTAACACAGAGGGGCTAACACATAGAGACAGACAACCATTCACACACACACACCTATGGGCAATTTAGAATCACCATTTAACCAATTAAATATGTAGTTCAACTTCTTTTCACTGACAGAAAGGGGAATTTCACTGGTTCAGCCCACTTCAGAGCAAAGTGGTCTCTATTGCTGCGTTTCCATACGGAACAACTCGGTCGCGGTCGACTTGACTCGACTCGAATCAAGTACACTTTGCAGGTCCTTTTTCCATACTCATTCACCCGAGGTCCTAAGCGATCTGAGACAATCCGAAAATGTGACGCAGAGGACATGTGGCCCCTGATGTAAAATAGGTTCCCTGTGTAGGACATACCTGTCAAGTCTCCCGTTTTGGCCGGGAAATTCCTGTATTTTACCCCTCTGTCCCGGCATCGTCCCGTATTTTTTATTTTCCGTATTTTTCCCGTATTTTCAGTTTTCAATTTTATTTATTTATTTTTTTAAAGCATTCCTGTGCCGGTCCAAACTGAATTGTCACTATCACTAGGTTAGTGCCGACAGCAGGAATGACCCCGTAAAAACAACTGGACCTCAGTGCGCCCTTTTCACAGAGTTCGGTGACGTGTTTCCGGTTTAGTTTAGCAGCGTAAAAAAAATCCGCGCTCAGTGTTGCCAATTTAGCGTTTTTTTTTTTTTTGGTTTTTTTTTTGGCCCCTAAAGTGATATACTGACAGCGAAATCCTCCGCTGTCACCATGTTTTGTGTACATAAAGCCTTCTTACTGCGTCCCTTCGTACGCTTTGGCATTGCCCAGACCTCACTTCTCCACCCTCCAACCCCCGAACCTTCACTTAAACACCGAGCCTGCCCACCCGCTCCCTCTGCTCCCATCCCCAGTCCTCGCTTCGGCCTTTATCAACCTTTGACACAGGCGACAGCGAGTTTTCTTACACAGGTTGGCAACAGTGGCCCAGATAACGGAGGAGGGTTGAATGTAGCTAGCAGTCTCTCCCCACAGTGTTTTCATTAAATTTGATATTCTAACATTAAACAGTACTGGACAAAATTGATCTATGTAATGTGGGTCTAGGCAAAGCATTAAAGTTATTAAGTTATTTCACAAAGTTTATTTGTAGTTCTAAACATATTTATGGTGTTTTTTTTCTTCACTTTTTGTCTCTCCAAAGATGTTTTTCTGCTCCTGCAGCCTCGATTGCAACTACAGTACATCCAAATTAACAATTGTGCAAATTAGGTGATGACATCATATAGTGACCTCTATATTCAGCAGCAGAAAATTTACTGTATTTTTAAATACAAAACTTGACAGGTATGGTGTAGGACCCTGCTGATCCTGTTTTCCCAGTCTATGTGGGAAAGCTGTATTTAGGAAGCAAATTAAAAAAAAAAAAAAAAAACACTTTATTTTTTCATTTATTCAATTAGATATGTTAATAGTATACATAATTGTAACTCTTAAAACAGGGTACTTATACACAATTGTGAAAAACCCATTTCATTTGTTTATATTTTGGGCGCTGTCTTTTCAAGCACCTATATTTTAGATTTTCTGGCTTTTTTGAACAGATAGCAAATTTAGGAAAATGTATTTGGGAAAAGCCTTGAAAACGTTGTTTCCCGGGCTTCTAAAGGATAGACTTTTTTGGCTAGCTGCAGGCCAGATGTTCTGCTGATTCTTTCCCACAGTTTTCAGAGCACGTGAATGCAGCAGTCGTTTGAGCGCCAAACTCGCGCTGCAGTGAGTCAGAAGGAAGAGGTGGAGTTTGGGTTAATCAGTGTAAAAATATGTAAAACAATTAACAATTACTGGTCAATTGTAGCTAACACTTTTCAAGAGAAAATGGCAATGTTTCGCTGTAAGACTGCCTGGTTTTCTAACAGTGTGCCACAGGCCTGTCGCACGTTTTGGAGTAAGTACCCTGCTCTTAGCTATTATTTAAGCTAACTATCCAAGGAAACTAATAACCACAATAAACAAAGGTTTTCAGAATGATCTTAAATATGCTACTGCTAACATGTTAGTTTAAAGTAATTTAACAAAGTGTTGCATTTAAAAAACCTGTAGAGGTCTGTTTATGCTGGAGGATGCAAAAGAGTCTCAAACTTCTTTATATTTTGCTTCCAAGGAGCCAGACTTAATTCTAATGTTTTAAAGTGGTTTTGAGTAATAGTTTGAGCAATGTGGGAACATCTTGACAGAGAGCAGTACAAAAGGCAGCCAACATCCAAAGAAGAGCTTTTCAAGAAGCCTGGAGAACTATTCCTGAGGACTGGTTAAAGAAATTACCAGAAAGCTCATAAGGATTGTACAAACTCAGTTTTTGGCCTATATACAATGTATGTTTGTACGTTTAAATAAATCACTGCACATTTTTCCCCATTTTCCTAGCAGAACATCAAGAATTGAGGGGTGGATGAGCACCTTTATAGCTTTTTATCTTGTAGTTTCAGAAGGGGGCTCCATTGCTCAGTGGAGAACAGCAGATTACCTTTTCAGTGAGGATGCTACATGCCCTGATACTCTGAGGTTAGCATGTTGAGCTGAAAAGCTTCACATTTATCATCCTACAGAGCATTTGTGAGGCATATTCCCACAATCCCTTTAAAGCTACACACTTTGGTTCTGTTTTTCAGGATCTTTGAGAGCAAGGATTACCTCTGGAACAAGGTGACGATTTTTCACAGCTTGTTTCTATCTGCCTGTCAAAAGCGGCAGAGTGTGAAATCTCTGAACATTGGTCATTATGTGCTGCCTCCAGCCTCCATACAAGATGGTAAGGATTATTTTACACTTATTCATTTGTTGTGAGTAAGTAATACTAAGTCCTTTGTGGATAAGACGGAGAGGTTGAGAGGCAATGAGTTTGTGTTACATTACTTAACTTACTTAAAGTCTGTTTATTGCTTTTTCTAGACATTTGATAAATTTCGAGAAAAATGTACTGCGTGAGTGAGTGAATTAACCCAAAAAATATTTTAAAAAATATATATATATTACAATCCTGGTAATTTTTATTTATTTATTTATTTTTTTGCAGGAAAGCCAAAACCTCTTTTTTAAATGCAGAAAAAAAAAATTATTTGCTACACAAACCACTTTCTCAGATTTCTTTAATCTTTGTCTCTCCTTGTTAAATACTGGATAGTTTTATGTCCTCAGGTTCCTAAAACCATTTACAAGAACTGCCACTTTCTGACTTTAGCTCAAAATATTCAACCTGTCATAAAGGGGAAAACTGCTTCTCATTCAATATTTGTTTATGTAGAAGTGAGAAATGTGGTTGGGCGGCTGATTTGGGAGCATGAAGACAAACAGTCAGTGGAACAGGTAAGGACAGCAGCAACCTAAATCACACACAGACAGGTTATTGCAATGCCTGTAATTATTGCTTTTGTTCTGATGTGTGTGAGGTGCGTAAACAATTAACTATGGATAATGAATTAAAGACAAGTCCTCTGTTAGTCATGCACACTGTTAAATAGAAAGATAAACCAGTATACACAGTTTTTTTTAATCGTGATTATATGATACTTCAAATAGATCAGCTGGTTATACCATATCTTTGAACTAATATTCTCTTCTAATATACTAATATTTATATTTTTAATTATGAATCCTAGAGGGGTGTGGTGACTTTCAGCTCAGTTAGCGAGCTATGCTGAGCTGAAAGTCAGACCTTTAAGTGTCTTTTTACCTGGTACGTCACCATGATAACCTATGCTGAACAAATAACCTGGTCTGGAGCGTGTTATGCTCTAAGTTTTGGTTTGTAATCATCTGGAAGTGCCACATTTTCACCAGTTTTTTTTATTTACTCTAAAAGCTAAGGGCCGTATAGAGTATTTGATGAAGGAATGTCTTTTCCAACACACAACATGTTGAGCTGCATCTTACTAACATCACTAAAGCTGAGATGTAATGTTACAGTAGCACAAACTCTGTGTCACATTGTAACTGTATGTTTGCATGCATTCAAGTGGTGATGCAGAAAATACATGTTTTATGTTAGGTTCTAATCTGTTGGTAAGTCTCTGTCACACTGCTGGAATTGCAAATAATTTCATGGATCAGAAAATCAGTTACAATTTTTGGCTATTTCTTACCAAGCATATTCATTTCTCTATCCATTTACCCTGAACTGGATAATTGGAAGAAAACCACCTACAGCCAATTTTAAATGCGACCCACGACCTTCAGTGCTAACCACTGCACCACCATGGTGCCTAATAATCTTTCAATAAAATTTATTTTGTTTTGATCAGATAACAGACTGTTGGTTTACATATCTCCTTTATAACGCTATGGATCAGAGTCAGAACTGAAGACACTGAGTAACCTGTAATGTCTTATGTGGAGAAGTCATGTTATTCAGCAGCACCGAGCAGCATTACTCCCTTATTCACAGCACCAGTGTTGCTTTTTGACGTTTTATTCTTTAATGGCCTCTATCATCCATGCTCTGATAATGTCTCAGATTGGAGTGGGCGGCACCCAATTGATTAATGTTGTGCAGGAAGAAAAAGAGTAAAGTGGCATGTCACAGATCACAGATTATGCAACAATCACCGTTATGACACCCGTTATCTCTGACGGGGGGGCTTTAGGTTTTGTCAAGCCAAACGTACTCAAAGAAAGCCTGGCTATGTCGAACTTCCCTCCAGTTTTATGTTAAAGCTAATGGGGATCAGAATAAATAAACTTAATTGGAGTACCTCCTGTTTTACAGGACGCCCTAGAAAGTTTTACTTGCCCAACAGAAGATGAGTCCAGCGAAGAAGAAGTCAGCATAAGGGAGTATGTTGACTTGCAACTTAAAATATTTTGATTTGGATGAAAAAATGCAGACTGTCTAATAAAGTTTCCATCACTCTGTTGGCAGTTCTGAATCATCTGATGCAGACTCATCAGAAAATGAAGTGCTATTATGTGACTGTATGCAAAGATATCCAGTTAAAAGCATGATTACAGGTGAGGTATTTTACATATTGTTCTTTCTACAGTTGATAACTGACTTGTATTGAAAGTCTAGTGTGATCCCTATTTAGATTATTTGACAGTCTTTACTATCTAGTGGGCAGAAGACGTTTGTGCATTACACCTCATTTTAGGACATTTCCTGTTTGCTTACCCACTGCAGGATATGTCAGGATGGACAAGCTGCAGAAATACTCAGGTGATCTGTGCGATTTCCATCACGGGAGTTTCCAGTGCTTCAGATGCAAAGCACTCTGCTGCTTGCCAAGCACATAAGCAAACAACTACTAAGAGAAAACCAGTTTTTAAAAGATGAGTTAATGTTTGCATTGCTTCCTGCACTTGTTTTTTTTTGTGTGTGTAAATAAACACTGACTTAAAATAAATCAGTGTATTAACGTTAGTGCTCATTTCATTTTGTCATTTTATTTTCTGTTCTTACTGTTCAGTGTGTCACAATTTAATGTTATATGTGTGTTAGCCCATTGTGTGTGCATCAATTATTTTTTTTAATAAAAATTGGTTTATTTTATCATGCATTCATTGATTTCTTTGCTTTTGACTTTGATGTCAGAAACAGTGGAAATTTACTGATAATAGTGCTGACTAAATGTTGCCAGATGACACCAGATGAATGTTTTTTTTTTTCCAGTGTATTTAAATCCACAGAGCAAGTTTGAGCCACATGAATGAAACTTGTGTGCTCACTGAACATGCTCTAACTTTATTAATTTCCATGACAAATACACTGGCCTGGATTGAAACCAGTGAGGCTGATAGGTAAGTCACCACCTGGTCTTTTTCTAGTGGGCAGTAAGTTTTCTGAATTCGTGAAAAATTAACCTGCAGCATTTACATTGAGCTACTACTGTCCTTGTTTCTGTCCATGGTGTACCCCAGACTTTTGCCCTATGGCAGCTGGGACAGACTGCTTCCTCCTGCCTCCCTAAATCAAACATTTAAGTGTACTACAACCATCTACATGAGAATATTTGAACAGTTACATACGCACAAACTACAGTTTACGTTTACAACCTTTATTTCTACAGTTTGCTTAATTAATATTCAAAGTTCTTCACTTTTGCTTTTCTGTCACACTTTATTCTGTACTCTGTACAGGTATCTCAGTGTAATTACACTGTTGCTGTGTATACTAGTACATTAACTGATTTAATCTGTTCATTTTAACTGGGGTAGAACTAGTTTGACCACAATATATGGGGCAACACAGCATTTTTATCCCTTGGCCCCCTGCTCCACATGCTGAGATGATGTAATGTATGTTTATTGGCTCTGCAGCAGTCTGGCTTTTAGCCAATGAATGTGAAGAAAGGGAAGTCTTTCATCATGGTCTGCTGGGGGAAGTTACAAATCACCAAAAAGTCACAAGCTGTGGAAATTTTGGGTCAAATATGGAAGCTGACACTGATTTTAAATAGGTTTTTGCCTTTTTTGATAAATTTATTTTTCATTTTCACATGGGAGAAACTTTAACTTGAAGGGACAAAGTGTGTATAAGTCTCACAACTGGCTCAAAATCGGTCTGTCAGGTGTGGCTCAAAAGAAGTTGGAAAAGTTGCATTCACAAGGTAAATGCAGAACATGTAACCCATATAATTGATTGTGTGTTTATTTTTAAGTTAGAAATATAAAAATTTCACTGATGTGTTTCTATGTGTTTTGATCAGTCAGATATTCATATGCTCCTTGTTTGACATGTTGCTTAATATTCTTTTTTTAGCTGTTAACAGCATTATTGGACATTGTGCACTACAGCAGTTTATATTTCACTCCTGGATTCTATTTACACTTCCTGTTTACCTTAAATAAAACACCAATTTGCTACCATCCCACCATTAATAATCCTCTGTAAAAAAAAAAAAATATATATATATATGTATAAAATTAATATCTAAAATATCTAAACTCCTGCACACTGGGAAACTTACTTCAGCTGCTCCCCTATTCACAGGGGGTCAGCACATTGCTTGGCTCTGCATGTTTGATTTAGCCGATTTGGATGCATGTGCTGACGCAACCCCAAAGGGATTTGTGTCCCGTCCTGACTGTAGTTTGGGAGGTTTTTTTTAGCTCATCTGCATTCATTACATTTTAATAAAACATGTTTCACTGCATCCCTACTTTCTCACATTTCCCTGTATTGTTTTCCTGGTTGATGGGGAGTGCTGGGAGGTTATTCTGATAGATGAATCATCCTCAGAAATCTGATGATTTGCACCTTGCATATAATGTAGTACCCCTTGCTCACATAATTGATGATATGACTGCCAGCTTCAACGAGTAGGTAAATGAACTTGCATCAACATATAAAGTGAGCCCTGTGACTTTGAATCAAGCTGCAGTGAATCGTATTTGTGGGAAAAATGTTACATATAAAGGGCAAGCCACATCAACTCCTGCTTTGGGAATTAGAACTCAGCCCAGCACAGATCCCAGATCAACTACCATTAGTGGTGATAATCATCCATCTGCTTCACTCCTTCTCCATACTGCACTGACACACCTGGAGAACTCCAACACTTATGTGAGGATGCTGTTTGTTGACTTCAGCTCGGCCTTTAACACTGTCAACCCGGGCAAGCTGGTTGACAAATTGCTGACACTGGGACTACCACCACTGTAGCTGGATTAAGGATTTCCTCTCCAACAGACCACAGCACGTGAGACTTGGAGACCTCTACTAATCTCACATCATCCTCAACACCAGTACCCCCCAAGGCTGTGTTCTCAGTCCACTCTTTTACTCTCGTTTTACACACGACTGTACCCCCATTCATAACACAAACTAGACATTCAAGTTTGCAGACAACACAGCTGTGGTGAGGTTGATAACCAATAATGATGAGGCAGCCTACAGACAGGAGGTCCAGGTGGCAGAATAATGACTTGCTCCTCAACACCAACAATACAAAGAAGCTTGTCATTGACTTCAGGAAACATAAGGACACAGTACATGTGTAACAGTTAATATTGTATTGGATTCCACTTGTCATTATTTTTCATTTTGGGTTTATGCATAGCGGGTGAAACGGCGCCATCTCTTGGTGGTTAGCTGCGATAAGGGTAGTGGACACAGGAACTTCGTTGCCAGTGTATGGGAGAAGAGCACGAGGTGGGTTCGCTGATATTAGCACTGTGGAAAATGTTGTGTATTATTGCTGTATGTTCATATATGATCACTGGCTAACTGTAATATGTACTTATAGCAACCAGGACACTAATGAGTTGCATATTGTACCTTTGATGAGATTAATAACATTATAACACACAGTTAGAAAAGTTCGCTAGCCTGATGTTAATGGAAAATGCTATTCCTTGTAAGGTGCTGTACCCGATGATGAGCCCATGATTCTGACCAGTACATGTTCCGTTTCATGCAGGCAGATAAAGTCAGCATTCATCTCATCCTGTCTCCTGATTGTCATTGAACACAACGCAGACACAAACTATACGACGAATGGAAACACAGAACTGGGTTATGATTATTTGGACCGAGCTGAATTAATACACGGCCAAGTTCAGCACGGTTACACATGCCAGTCTGGTGATTGCTGGGGAAAAGGTGGAACATGTGGGGAGCTTCAAGTACCTTCGTGTTCACCTCGCAAGGGACTTGATATGGGTAGTAAACACCAGAGAAGTGGTGAAGAAGGCCCAGCAGAGAATCTTCTTCCTGCGGTCCCTCAAGAAAACTGGGCTCCCACAAAAACTCCTCACCAACTTCTACCAGTGCACCATAGAAAGGGTCCTCACCTGTAGACGCGCAGTGTGGTTTTGCAGCTCAACTGCCCAACTGAGAAAAAGCTGAAAAAATCAGGTCAGATTGCACACACCCTGGACAATGTTCTTTTGGCACCCTCCCCTCTGGCAGGCTCAGAGTCATGAGGACACGGACAGAAAGACTTAAACACAGTTTCTTCCACAGAGCCGTAAAAGCTTTGATGCAAGCCAAAGCATAGACTCGACACTTTGCATCTCACCTGGACTTTGCACACTCTGCACCTTACCCACATGCACACTTTATGGACATTTAGGCCTGTATTACCTCATTTTTGTTGCTGTTTTTTTTTTCTTGTTCTTATTTATTGCTTGTGCAGTTTATATCTTGTTCTCATTCATATGCTGCTGTGAAAAAAGGGAGAGCTATCAGACAGAATTTTGTTGCATAGAAATGTGTAATGACAATAAAGAATTTCATCTTCTTCTTTTACTCAGGCACCTAACTCTGACTTCTTACCAGCAGATGTTTAAAGGGTCATTGTGGCGCACATTATAAAACGTGATTCATCTTTGTGCCTGTCATGTTGGTCAGGTGGATTGGACCCAAAATGCAACAGTTCTCGTAAAACAAAGTTTATTAAAGAAACAGGTTTGAAAAGCACAGGCGGGAGTAATACTGGTGGGATTGCGGAATGTCTGTCTGGCAAACGGAGCATCTGGGGAGAAGAAAAACAGCGTCAGGTAGGAGTAAAATAACAGTATGGTGGTGGTGAGTTAAGGTGGCATGAATGGGCTTATGCAGAGAGACTCGGGGGTCAAACTGGTTGGGTTTGTGGCTGGCGGGGAGTTTCCAGGATCTGGAGGCAGAGGTGAGTGCGGACTGATATGATCCATGGGGCTGGCAGGCGGAAGCGGGAGAGCAAGTGGCTGAGAAGGGTGGTTCCATGGCGACGCTCAGCTGGTTCGTAAATACATGAATATGATGCAGAAAAACAAAGTAGACTGGTGAAGCAGGAGAGGACAGGATTACAAGCAGGCAAAAAAGATCACTACATGAAAGACTAGTCAGCTTGGTTACCAACATGGAGGTTGAACAATCTGGTGGTGAATCTGCATCTTAGCCACTCCTAAATACTCCTGGCCTTGACTGATAACCAGCCACAGGTGTACACCTTCACACATCCACAAAGGCAGGAACACAACCACCTGCCCACTGGATCACCTGGAAACAGACAGACACACCCACATACCACACAGCCCACCCGAACCCATGACAGCACCCTCCCTCTACTCTTGAGCTCCACCCATTTTCAGTAAACTCTCTGTAACCCAGGTTGTTTTTTGCCATTGTATAGGTCTTTCCAGCGAATGTGTCATTGCTTGATAAGTTGTGTTTTTCCCATGTTCCAGAATGCACCATTTTCGCTGCCACGGTACCGGTTGTCAACAGAGGGAAAAACATTTTTTTCTCACGGTCGGGAGAACAGAACGGCTGTGAAACTTAGCGATTTGAGAAATTTAGTCGTCATTTTGTAAGTACAGAAACCATATAGTTGGTCCAGTGACGTGTAAATGCCACCAAGAGTGGATTAAGTTATGAAGAATTTCCTGGTAAGTCAATACATTTATTTGCAACGTGCTTTTGTGTTTTTTCCTGTGTGAACATGATGCAGATTGGCGTTTGTTATTAGTTTAAAAGAGAAAAACCAGTCAGGATATGTTTTTGTGTGAAATGTGGAAACTATGAGCTGCTAATGAGTTGTGAGGTGTGTTAGCCCTGTGGAATGTAAGTTAGTGCAGTCACGTGGTTGAAACTTTTTGTTTGGGTATCACTGTGAGCCGGATATGAGCTCAACAGGTGCTCTGGATTTCTATTGTTTCTGTTGTTACTGTTATTACTATTTCTTCAACAAAATTATTTTAACTGGCTAGTAATAATATGTGGAAGTAGAAAGGACATTTTCTAAGAGATGGTTCATTTACTAAATTATTTTATTTAAGGAATTAAGAGTTGCTTGCATGTTGTGTGCAGGTTGGTTTTTTCTTTTTTTGCTGATAGAATCAGCTTCTAAGGACTGAGCTGGGACACCTGAGGACTGGATGCTGGAGATATCTACCCAGGACGTCTCGTACCAAGGCCACCTGTTCCCAGGAGGGTGTTTTTTTTCCTTCCTCAGAGGATTTTTTAATTTTCCCTTATTTTACCTGAGATCTCACACTTTTTTGGGTCAGTACTGATTCCATAGACAATTGATTCCATAACGAACTGATTCCACAAAAAACTGAAGAATTTAATCATTGTTTTGTTGTGCTAAAAAATACACTGTTTTCTTATCTAAGAACGTTGAGTGTTGTTTATTGTGGTTAAAGGGCTTTCCTTTGAAATTTATACAGCTGCCATCACCCATCTCCTGCGGATCTAAGATAAGTAACCCTGATTGTGTATGCTTGGCTATTCCAACGAATCAGACCAATAGATTCTTGCAGCCTGGACTGCTGCATTCTCGAAGGGTTACATCTCCAAAACCATCAGCTGAGGTTGAATACAGTAGTATGGCGACTTCGAGCTAATCAAGTACTAAATGACTTTACTGTCTCTGAGGGGCAGCAGCACCGCATAGTCCTGGATAGCTTGGCTAGCCCTGCTTTAAATGTTGCCCTTTCTATTGGGTCTCAAGCTCCACCTACTACCTCAATGAGCTGGACAAAAGTTATGGTAATGTCACAGGAGTGAGGAGTTGAACACTCAGTTTTTAGATATTCCTCAGAATAATGGAGAAAAAGCAGCTAATTACTTGCGCAGACTCCAGACTCTGCTGGGGGAAGTTGTTGACAGTAATGGAATAGCCAAAGGTGACTTTGATAGTAAGCTGCTAAAGCAGTTCCTTAGAGGCTGTTGGGATTACACTCTAATCACCACTCTGCATCTAAAAGACCTACTGGAATATCCACATAAAGCCATCCTTTCTCATAGGTGCTCTTCAAAATCAGAGCTTATGAGAAGGAAAGTCATCTGAAAGAAGACGTCATACGTGCAGCAGCACAAATAAGGTGCATGCCAGAACCGTTGTAACTACAGATGACTGCAAACTCTCTGGCTATGCCCCACAGCCCTTGATGCTCATACCAGAGAGCAATTGGAGGAGAGAATCTGACAGCTAGAAGCCGAAGTAACGAATAACTCCACTTCTGGAAAGTCCTAGTTTTCCAGAAATGATAAAACTAGGCAAAAGACTACACAGAAAGCCAAAATCAGCGGTCCAGCTCCACCAACCCCTGTCAGATTTCCTGGAGATCATAAAAGAGTTGGGAGGTTTTGCTGTACTTACGGAGAGGATTTGCATATGCTGCCGCAATGTTCAAACCCGACTTATGCCATATTAGTGCAAAAGAGGTTGTGTGAGAGGTACAATGCCAGGCAAAGCCAGTGTTCCACAAATCAGCAACATAACAGTTGCCTTTAAACCAGTAGGAGCCCTTGCCGCAGAACAAACAAGAGCTGATAGTCAGAATAGTTCCATGCCCCCAAGTCAGTGCGTTTATGAATCCCCAAATCTCCCCGTGACTTCCCAGTTTCCACAGGGTCTCACTGGAGAGCCTTCTGATTAGGGTTGGGGATCCCAGTAATTCAATTCCTTGGAATTGTTCGTCTGCTTATTTAATGATTCTGCTTATCGATTCCATTGACGTGAGGACGCATTTACGTGATTAATTACACACGTGCCTTATTTGTTTCGGAATATGTCTAACATGATCAAGACAGAAGTGTCAAGATAAAAAGCATTACATAATTATGTTCACAGTGTTTCAGCAACAGCTGTTTTACGTGCAGTCTGTGCACACGCAGCAAACACAAAAAAGGCGGAGCTGTTACTGAGACGGTGAGCTCAGATGGAGCGAAAGGAAATGTTTTTCTTGTGTCCAAAGCAGCAGTACTTTTTCCTGTAACCACCATTAAAACCTTTACTTTGAAAAAGCTGGAGGTCCTTGGTGCAGTGTGCTCCCGCCTGCGGACGATTGACTACAATAGGGGGTCACGCCCTATTTAGGAGGCTGGATGGACAACCTAGAAAAAAAGAACCTTATTTGTGTCCCAAGCGTCCAACCAGCCACCGTTAGTTAACGACTGTTCTGTTCCAGAGTGGGTAGGGGTGAGCCGCCAGTTTGTTTACTCAGTTTTCTCCTATGTTGGTTGTAGGTGGGGAGGTAAAACTGTGTCATTTCTTTTGTTTCTTTTCGGTTTAGGTCAGATGCCGGATCACGGTAGTTTTTAGTTCCCGTTTTGTTTATTGTTTTGGCCTGGGCTCACCCTGATGTGAATCGCTCTGTGTGTTTGTGTCTATGAACCAATAAAGCATTTCTGATATCTTTTTTACTAGACGGTTGTTGTGTGGCTGCTTGGGTCCTGTGGGCGAATGGTGTTCTTATTCATGTTGCACTCCGGGCCCCTAGATGGGTCGTAACAGCATGGTTAGATCAAGTGTAGTGCCAGCAGAGCCGGCCCAAGCCTTGAAGGGGCCCCAAGCAAGATTTGATTTGGGGCCCCTTTCATACCACTTCATTGTCCCCTGAACCTAACTGTTATTAATGCTGGTGGGTTAAAGTTGATTATTAATTTTTTAGGATGCATTGCTGTTACAGCCTCATGTACATAAGCCCACTGAAAAACAATGTCTTTTTAGTTCAATTCAATTTTATTTATACAGCACCAAATCACAACAGTTGCCTCAAGGTGCTTTATATTTAAATGAAAGAATCTACAATCATTACAGAGAAAACCCAACAATCAGCCTAACCTTAAAAATAGAGAGGGTGTCTGTCTCCTGAATCCAAGCTGGGAGCTGGTTCCACAGAAGAGGGGCCTGAAAGCTGAAGGCTCTGCCTCCCATTCTACTCTTAAGTATCCTAGGAACCACAAGTAAGCCAGCAGTCTGAGAGCGAAGTGCTCTATTTGGGTGATACGGTACTATGAGGTCTTAAAGATAAGATGGGGCCTGATTATTCAAGACCTTGTATGTGAGGAGAAGAATTTTAAATTCTATTCTGGATTTAACAGGGAGCCAATGAAGAGAAGCCAATATGGGAGAAATATGCTCTCTCTTTCTAGTCCCTGACAGTACTCTAGCTGCAGCATTTTGGATCAGCTGAAGGCTTTTCAGGGAGCTTTTAGGACAGCCTGATAATGAATTACAATAGTCCAGCCTAGAAGTAATAAATGCATGAATTAGATTTTCAGCATTACTCTGAGAAAGGATGTTTTAAATTAGAAATATTGCAGAAACAGAAAAAAGCAGTCTTACGTATTTGCTTAATATGTGCATTAAGGACATATCCTGGTTAAAAATGACTGAGATTTCTCACAGTGTTACTGGAGGCCAAAGTAATGCCATCCAGAGTAAGTATCTGGTTAGACACATGTTTCTAAGATTTGTGTGGCCGAGCACACAAGAACTTCAGTTTTATCTGAATTTAAAAGCAGGAAATTAGAGATCATCAAGGCCTTTATGTCTTTAAGACATTCCTGTAGATGTGTGTCATCTGGCTTCATGGATAGATAAAGCTGTATTTCAGTATGATACGCATTGTAAAGCTATGTCCTGTCCATGACACTGAGGAGGGTGGTACAAGTATCAATGCAATCTAGATGGCATAGGCTTTTTAGGAAATATGTGATTTTGGAGTGTTTGACCTGCTTTTGAACATGTTCAGTTCAATTCAGTTCAATTCAGTTCAATTTTATTTATATAGTGCCAAATCACAACAAACAGTCTCCTCAAGGCACATTGGACTACTTTCATCCAAAAGATGTATATTTTTGCATAACTATGCAAATGCACCTAATTACAGACTAGTAAATAAGCTATTTGTAATATGTAAATAATAATTATTCAGCATACAGAATTGCAGAAAAAGACAAAAATTCAAAACTCCAAAGTCCTAAAACTAAAAACGCTGGGTTATAAACCCAGAACCATGACAGTAAGAGCCAAACAAAATTATATTAACTAGAAACACACCAAGGACGGTGACACAGACTCACAGGTTGTTTTTTTCATAGAGACACAGCAACACGATAAATACCATACCTAACCAGCAAGCAATAGCTAACTAGTTTGGAGCTGGTTATCAACTAAACATATTGTAATTGCTGATGGAAACTTGCCTTTGTCTTTTTTCTTCCTCTAATCTTCTCTTTTTCCTCCTCTCTGCCTCAGAGGAACAGGTCCTTTCTCTGTCATTTCTGTTTTGTAACCTCATCCACAAAGACCATAACTGACAGACCATCAGGTCACAACTGCTGCACTTGCCTGCCCAGACTACCTGAATGTACGCTGACAGGAAGTCAGTGTAGCCTATTAAATTAGTATTGTTACAATTGTACAAATCAGGACAGTTGGAATAGCTTCTTCTTTCTTTTAGGACGTGTGTATAAAAATCAAACAAAAAAGTTTCATGACAAATGTAGGTGAGCTGGGGCCACCCTGGTGGTCGGGGGCCCTATGCAGCCGCATTTGTCGCCTATGCCTCTGGCCAGCCCTGGGCCCACCTGCTCAATGCTAATGATGTGCGGATTGATACTGAAATATCGATACTTCTGATATCGGACCTTTGTGCTTTAAAATCAATTCTCAAATCCAAGTATCAGTACTTTCAATACTTCACTCATTTGAGATAATGTATGTTAATAAGAACACGTTAGAAAGTAACTAAATTATTGAGATCTTGCATAATGAGATGTGGTTAATGGGAACTACTTTTTCTTCCAGCTGGTAAGTGTGTAATGCTTAAGGACGTAATGCTTAAGCGCAGTGTGCTGCTGCTCACTCACTCACTCAAACAAAGACACAATGGCAAAATGTAAAAGAAGTCACGCATGGAGCTATTTCAGCTCCACAAATAGCCAAGACACGATCTGTGATGTTTGTGGGAAATGACTAATAAATGAGGCTGCTACCTCAATGCACTTCTGAGTTTAAAATAAATAAATCAGAGTGATGTCTTGTGTTCTTAGTGAAGCCAAGATTTGAATTACACCACTTTTTTTAGATTTACCACACATTATGTGTTTCTGCACAAATTATCAGTATCAGATCGGTATCGCCGATACCAGCTTGACTTTTACTCAGTATCCGGTCTTTAAGTCTGACGTCATTTCTGGGTCCAAATGCTCCTAAATAAACAGCAATGGCATAACCACTGACTGTTAACTATTAAAGATGATTATAGCATACCTTATCAACTGCAGCCATTTCTGCTTCTCTTTCTCTGAGTGTTTTTTTCGAGTCGGATCGGTTAAAACAACCAGGGACACAGCATTGCGGCATATTGATCACGTGACAGTTTGGACCTGGAAATGGAATTCTACTCATCACTTAACAACCGGATTGGATTGGAAAGGAACTCTGTGGTATCGAACATCACTACTCAATGTGGTGTCCATGGGCTGCGTCACAGTACGAAAAAGACCCACTTCCGCTATTAAGGTCATGTGACTTACATTACAAGCCAACAGCCAGGTACGCTTGGGGGTCCCGGCGATGCCAAAGCATACGAACGGATGCAGTACGAAGGCTGTATGTACACAAAACACGACGAGATCGGAGGATTTCAATTTTCAAAACCTCTCCAAAGATACTGGAAAAAGTCACTAACTTTGTCACTAATCGCTTTTTTTTTGGGGGGGGGGGTCACTAGGGGGGTCTGAAAAGCTGCTAAATCTAGCAACAAAGTTGCTAAATTGGCAACACTGCCAAGCTGTGGCTTCCTGCATGATTTACGGGTGAAGCGGTGAGGGAGAGAGGCAGGCCAGTGTGAAGTTGTGCAGACAAACTGGGAGAAGAGAAAGGTGAACTGGTGGATCTACAAGTATGACTGTAACACGACATAGACTGTATTGATATAAACGATATTGTCTCATCTTATATCCCGTATGAAAATATATCGACATTTTCTAAAAACTTGATATATTGCCCAGCCCTAGCCACACCTTCAGGTTTCTTGGTGTCCTCATCTCTGCTGATGTCTCTTGGACAGATAACATCACAGTTGTCATCAAGAAGGCTCAGCAGAGACTACACTTCCTGAGGGTCCTCAGGTAGAACAACTTGGACTCAAACCTGCTGCTGATCTTCTACCGCTTCCATTGAGAGCCGGCTGACGTACTGAATAACAGTATAGTATGGCCGCTGTGCTGAGGTAGACAGGGGGAGGCTTCAGAGGGTAGTCAAGACAGCACAAAGAATTGTTGTCTGCCCTCTCCACCCCCTGATGGACATCTATACCTCCCGCTGCCTCAGCAGAGCCAAAAAAATACTCAAGGACAAGGACAGCTCACACCCTGGCTTTTAACTGTTTCATCTGCTGCCCTCTGGCAGGCACTACAGGTGCATCAAAGCCAGAACAAACAGACTCAAGAATAGTTTCTTTGCCAAAATAATAACCCCCCTGAATTCACACACACACACAGTCTAACTGTGCAATACCAGCATTTTGGTGCAGTGTTTATATTATTCATACTGAACAATATCTATCACTCCTATAATGTGCAATATTCATTCACCAAAGTGTAATACTCATGTCGGTCATGGTCTGGTTTCCCTGTGAACTCTTCTTCGGCCAAGGAGATCCCATTTTGGACCATTTGTATGTTCAACTAAAACCAGAATTTCTAAAAATAAATAGTCGCTGGAGATGAACAGGATTTGTTGCAAGGATTTATTAACACACAGAGTTAGACAAAGCACAAGAATATATATATATATATATATATATATATATATATATATATATATATATATATATATATATATATATATATATATATATATATATATAGCTCGAATGAAGCTGACAGCTCCACTTAACTGTGCTGCTGCCACAGTGCTACTCAATACAGCTGCTGTGAAAGCATGTGTGCCCTCTAGTGGTCACCACACAGAAACACTTGCCTGTGATTTGTGCTTTGTGTGATTGGCTGCTTCTGCCCACAAAGATTTCTCCATTTCTGAACACTCATTGTGATTACATCTAAAGTGGTCTTATGCAAAAACATGCATGTGATTAGAAAATGCTGATTCATGAAAAGCATGAGTAAAACTGATAAAGACGGCTCCATTCTGTTTGGATGAGACTTTGGTATTATGTATCCTCGCCCACTGACTTCTGTAGTTTTTCTACTTTGACAAGTCAAAATAGCTGCAACATAATAGACTATTTCACACTACATATTGTATAGAATGCTGAGCATTGTCTTACCTTTTCTTCTTTTAAACATACTTAGAATTTGTTTTGTTTGTTGTGAAATTGACACATTCAGTATGACAACCTGATTTTCAGATCAGTCCTACCTGAAGTGTCTGTAAATATAGTAATTTTGTCATTTAGTCGTAGTAATCCTCTTTACCCATAAATGTGTGTGAGTGGCGTAGTGGGTAGGCGTAGTGGGTAGGCGCTCGCCTTGCAGCCGTTAAGGACAAGACACTTAAACCATACTGCCTAACGGTAGCGCTGGTCTCTGGCTGCATGACCACAGATGCTCATCTTTGGATGAGTGATCTGGAACGATCATTTCGTTGTGTGCCTTGTGCACAATGACAATGAGTTGAATCTAAATATTAAGTTAATTTTACTGCTGACCAAAATAAATTTTGAATAGGCAGCCAAAATTGTGACTTGTATCATAAACACTTAAACATAAGGGCTTTTATTTTAATCATGGCATTTCTTTATTTTTTTTTTCATCTTTCAACATGACAATATTCACTCACTGGCCACTTGATCAGCCAATCACATGCAGATATTTTCAAGATGATGTGGAGTACAAACCAAGCATCAGAATGGGGAACAAAAGGTGATATAAGTGACTTTGAATGTGGTATGGTTGTTGGTGCCAGTTGTAGGTATTTCAGAAACTGCTGATCTACTAGGATTTCCCCACACAACCATCTTAAGGGTTTTAGGACTTTTAATTATATTTTTATAACTTTTACAACTTTATCTGTACTGATAAAGTAATTAAACAACACAGAAAAGTTCCTTTTTTTTTCACTGTCTGCAATAGATATTAGTTTTTTGCAATGGATACACAGTAAAATAAATTTTTAAAAATCAGGGATATTTGCTGTAAATCAACAAAAACTTTTTGTTTTATAATTACAGGACAGTTAATAAGCTATCAGTAACTGCTCTATAATTACACATTTATTTCTTACAATTTAAGCCCAAAAGGTCATGCTCACAGATTTACAACAGCAGCATTTATTTATCATGCAGAAAAACTGAGATGTACTGTTGAAATTGCATGAAATTGCATATCTCAAGGATTAAATGTGTAATCAAACTTCTTTACACTGACAGAAAGTTCAGCAGTTTCACTGGTCTGACCCACTTAAGATCAAAGTGTGTGACCCATGATGTCAAATGTGTTGGATATCCCCGTTTTACGGCAATATAGGAACCTTCTAATGTATTTACCCCACCTCCCACCACATGTTATTCATATACTCCTTGTTTGACAGGTTGCTTAATATTCTGCTTTTTCAGCTGTTAACAACAGCATTACTGTGCATCACCACCACCACTTGCTTGGTTGGGGTGATGGTGCTAGTCTCCAAAATGCAAGTCTGCAGCAAAGGCTGGCATGTTGCCATTCCACAAAGAAATTGTGCACTACTGCAGTTTACATTTCATCCCTGTATTCTATTTACACTTCCTGTTTACCTTAAAAACACAAATGTGCTGCCACGCCACCATTAACCCTCTGTAACAAAATGTATAAACTTAAAATCTAAAATATCAAAACTGCTGCACACTAGTAAACTAATTTCAGTTGCTCCCTTATTCACGGGAGGTCAGCACAGTGCTTGGCTCTGCATGTTTGATTTGGCTGATTTGGATGCCTGTGCTGACGCAACCCCCAAAAGGATTCGTGTCCCCTCCCGACTCTTTTGTTTGGGAGTTTCTTTAGCAAGTCTGCATGCATTACATTTTAATAAAACAAGTTTCACTGTGTCCCTACATTCTCACATTTTACTGTATTGTTTTCCTGGTAATTTCATAGTTGTAGGCTTATATAATTTCAAGTGACCTGTTCATAATCTAGAATACATTACCTTTTCCCTTATTTTTTTCAAATTGCCTTGCTTTTATCTACTTTTTCTCTATACTGGACAGTGACACAGTGTCCCACCAGTGCTGCCAGTTCTATTTTAATTTTGACATTGCTGGTTTTTACTACTATTTTTACTGAGTGCCACCTCCGCCGTGTCATGTTTAAGTGTCTGTTTAGCCAAAGTAAATAAATGTAATTACCCACCAGCCCCCTCCAATGAGTAAATCTGATTTGAACTTTAGTTACTTCCTGTCCACTGTAGCTGTTCTTTATTGATCCGCTGAGGTTTACCTCCCCTCTTTAATTGGACGGTCTTATCTGACTCGAGTAGTACGATGGACGTTGAAGGGTTTGTTCGCTAATTACATTTCATACAAAGATTTCATAGCAATTTATAATCAATAAAAACATAGTACAAAGCTTTACTGGAGTAGTAAAAAGTAGTTTTGGTGCAGTTTAATGTTTTTACGTTGTAGCACCCACCCCTACAAGTGGACCTTCCCGCAGCGTTTTAAACCAATCGCAGGCTTTGTTTCAGGAAGGCGTGTCCTGCCGCTTCCTGGTGAACTTTGAAACTGACAGCTCGGAGGCGCTTCGGGTTATCGCTTTTCGGACTTTGTTGTGCTTTCTGTTGATTTCACGTCGCCGTGAGCTCAGCCTTATTTCTGTCATGGCGCAAGACAATCTGTCTGTGGTGCTGCACGCTAAAGGGGACCTCAGGCTGGTATGAAACCGGCGTGTAATGTTATATATTCTGGTTCATTTTCACGCTGTGACTTCAATTGACTGCAGCTGTTTTGTCTTTCTCACAGGAAAGTCGCCCTGTCCCGGAGCCAGGACCTAACGGTACAAATCTGTTCTAGTAAAGTGAATGCACTGCACTTAGGAGCAGCTTATATTGTATAGGCAATTTTAAGAAGCATTTGAAAAACTGTGCAGCATGAATAAGGTTTTATCATTTCTAGACTAAACCATTCAGTTAACTGAACAATTATTGCAGCTGCTTTCCACTTTAGAGTTTCTGTTTTTATTTTAAACTGGGGAAGAAAACCTGTGTAAACTACTACTTACTACTTTAAAATGCATTTTTGGCTAGAGGTATACTGAAAGTGTGCATTGCCTTTAACTTACATGTGGTCAAACAAATTAAAATGTGGGAAACTGAGTGGTCTGAACTCAGACTGGTGTCCTCCCTGCATCCCTCTTTTTGTCTGTTTTGTGCTTAGAGGTTTTGCTGCAGATGCACTCTGTAGGAATCTGTGGCTCAGATGTGCACTACTGGCAGCATGGCCGCATTGGGGCGTTTGTGCTCACGAAACCCATGGTGTTGGGGCATGAGGCAGCAGGGAGAGTGGTGAAGGTTGGCTCTGGGGTCAAGCACCTTAAAGTAGGTAAGTGCAATTATGCACCAAAGGCAGTGTGTCCTAAAATTCAAACTAAAATCTGGTTATTTTGTTTTCTTACATATAACAAACTTGAACATTTCTTTTCATATCATCTGCATTGCATTACATGCATTTAGATGCATTCATGGTACTGTAACTTCACACCCTACCCTAGTCCTTGCTTTTAAATGAGTTTGCACTCAGCCACACTGAGATTTGCATAGACAAAACCATCAGGTGCTTTAATCTTCACATCTTTAAATTTTCAAGGTGACAGAGTGGCCATTGAGCCTGGCGTGCCCCGTGAGATGGATGAGTTCTTCAAAACTGGACGATATAACTTGTCTCCCACTATCTTCTTCTGTGCCACACCCCCTGATGATGGAAACCTCTGTCGCTATTACACGCACAGTGCCAGCTTCTGTTACAAGTAACCCCCCCAAGATTTGCACCATCATTACTTGACTGCCTCATCTCTGCCTGCTAGCAAATGAATTCATTTGAATTTTCCTTCCTCTTATCCCCCACCAAACTGTTCAGGTTGCCTGATAATGTCACATTTGAGGAGGGGGCGCTCATTGAGCCTCTGTCTGTGGGGATCCATGCCTGCCAGAGGGCTGGTGTGACCCTCGGCAGCACTGTGTTTGTCTGTGGTGCAGGTAAAAATTAAACCATAAAAGAGGTCACCCAATCTTCTAGTAATATTCCATCAACAAGATGCCGCAGATCAGATTCAGGGTGTGCAGCAAGTTATACCTTGTGTCGCACTGATACACAACTATACTTTTTAAAGAACAGTGCTAACACGGCTTTGAGTACTGGTTCAGTGTTTACTGTGCATGTTTCCCCTCTTTGTACAGGACCTATCGGGTTGGTCTGTTTGCTTGTGGCCAAGGCAATGGGGGCCTCGCAGGTTGTCATATCTGGTAATGCAACTTCCACTTAAGTGGCCATCTTCACTGCAGTGTTCACATTCTGAGAAGATCAGGACTCATAAGTTCACTTTTTTTTTTTTTTTTTTTTTTTTTTCTGTGCTCAGATCTGTCAGAGGAGCGTTTGTCTATGGCTAAAGAGCTGGGCGCAGACTTCCTGCTGACTGTCAAGAGTGGAGATGGACCCCAGGAGTTGGCCAAGAGTGTGGCGGACATGCTGGGGACTCGGCCTCACGTTACCATTGAATGCACTGGTGTTGAGAGCTGCATCCAGACTGCCATTTATGTATGTGGCCCAGTAAGAACTAAAGCTGCATTCACTTAGGAAACATTTTCATACAAGCTGTAGATGAGGAAGTAAAAGGAATTTTAAAACATGCATATTACTGGACGATATGTCAAAACTTCAAGTTATTGTCTGCATCAGTGGTGGAATCTAAAGTGTGTGTGTGTGTGTTCAAGCATTAAGTGCAGTACATTAATTGAATATTAAAGTTTTATGCAGGTTTGCACTTGTACTCAGCAGAGAAATGTCCTTTAGTCTCTGGAGCTTGAAAAAAGGCAACTGGACTTTGTTGTTTCACCTCTGATCTGAAAGGCTTCTTCAGTTCTCACACCAAATGGAGTCCCCTGGAGGTGGTTATGACCCTCTATTGTTCATGTGTATAATCACACACGCCAAGGTGTGAAAGGAGACATGGGTCATTACAATCAGTGGTTTCATCTGAAACCACATTCGGGACTTTGCTCCATTGTTTCATGTGACCTGTTGAGGTCACTGGAACAGAGGTGTGAATGGGGTTTGAGATGTCTGGGAAGGGAGCTCAGGATCGGACTGTAAGTGGGGGGGGGGGGGGGGGGGGTTGGTAACGTCTTCAAGAAATAGTCCAGTGACCCCCCCCCCCTTTTTTTTCCCTCCCCTTTCCTTCCAAGCTTCAGAGACTATGACCTGGATGACTGAGAACTTACACAGAGGAATGTCCTTTAGATTTCAATAGTTAAGATTTTTAGTTGCATAATACCTAATGAGCTCATATGATGTAAGGTTAAACTGCCAAACAAAATGGAGCACCAACTAAAGCCAAATTATCTCCACAAGTAGTAACATGATGGGGTAACACCTGCAGATGTATTTACTTGGGTAATGTGCATGCACATCTTTTGTCAATGTTCTGAATCTGTCCCATCATGAAGCAGAAATGTCCTCACTTGAGTTTCAGTATCTGGTAAATAATAAAATCAAACTTTGTTTTCCCCCTACCAGACAACACGTTCTGGAGGTGTGGTGGTGCTGGTGGGTCTTGGCTCAGAGATGGCCACAGTTCCTCTGATTAATGCGGCTGTAAGAGAAGTAGACATCAGAGGAGTCTTCCGCTACTGCAATACGTAAGAAATCAGTTATTTCCTTTGTTCTTTAAGCAGATGTTGAAACTGTCAGATGGAGTTCCACCACCTTTAAAGGCAGTAATACTCAGACCAGACATTCTTATTTTTGGCCAAAGTTCATATCATTCAGTAATTTAAACATTGCTAACCATGTTTTCTGTGTTGCAGCTGGCCAATGGCGATCGCTATGTTGGCGTCAGGTAAAGTGAATGTCAAGCCCCTTGTGACTCATCGTTTCCCTCTGGAGCAGGCAGTTCAGGCCTTTGAGACCACGCGTCAGGGTCTTGGAATAAAAGTGATGTTAAAGTGCGACAAAGATGACCAAAACCCCTGAACAGATCAACTGAGCTCAGTATGACTGGCACAAACTGGACATTGACCTGAACAGAGCTAGTTCCAAAGGAAAAACCCTAAAACTGATCACGCTGTGAACAAAGTGCCTGTAAGGCGCACATGTAATTAGCATTAATGGTACATTTAACTATTGCTTGGTGCCCAATGGTTCTAATACTAAAACTTGACTTATTGTATGTAAATGTGCAGTTCCATCTGTAAGTTAAAGATTAATTTAAATACTGTAACAATAAAAAAAATCTTGCAATATTTGGTGTTTCTACAGTGCGGTATATCCTAGTTGTCAGATCTCTATTACATAAATGTGAGCACTAGGGGCCACTAGAAGCTCAAAGTGGAATCTCAATTAACTGGAATCTGTGTAGTACTCTTCCAGCTTTCTGTACAGTTAAATCCTCTGAGACATTCCTCTGTGCACCTTAAGCAGTTGGCGCATAAGAACAGAGTTGCAAAAAATGTCTCTGCACAGCTTTGCTTTTTCCTCTCAAAGATTTAATGTATTTTCTTCACTAAAATTTTAAGCAGTCAGAAGAAAACACTGCATCTTTGCTTTAGAATGGAAACCTATTATGAAACTGTCACATAATTGCCTTTCATGGCACGCAGGTTGAATTATGAAAAGCATGAGTAAAACTGATAAAGACGGCTCCATTCTGTTTGGATGAGGCTTTGGTATTGTGTATCCTCGCCCACTGACTTCTGTAGTTTTTCTTCTTTGACAAGTCAAAGTAGCTGCAATAAAATAGGCTATTTCACACTACATAATGGTAAAGAATGCTGAGTTCTTCTTCTTTTAAACATGCTTAGAATTTTTGTTTGTTGTGAAATTGACACATTCAGTATGGCAGCCTGATTTTCAGATCAGTCTTACCTGAAGTGTCTAAATATAGTAATTTTGTCATTTAGTTGTAGTAATCCTCTTTACCCATAAATACTTCATTTTACTACTGACCAAAATACATTTTGAACAGCCAGTCAAAATTGTGACTTGTATCATGAACACTTAAACAAAAGGGCTTTTATTTTAATCATGGCATTTCTTTTTTTTTTTTTTTTTATCTTTCAACATGAAAATATTCACTCACTGGCCACTTTATCAGCCAATCACATGCAGACATTGTCAAGATGATATGGTGGAGTGCAAACCAAGCATCAGAATGGGGAAGAAAGGTGATTTAAGTGACTTTGAATGTGGCATGGTTGATGGTGCCAGATGTAGGTACTTCAGAAACTGCTGATCTAGGATTTCCCCACACAACCATCTCCAGGGTTTACAGAGAGTTGTCTGAAAAAGAGAAAATATCCAGTGAGCAATTCTCTGAGTGAAAATGCCTTGGTGAAGCCAGATAAGAATGGTCAGACTGACAGAAAGGCAACAGCAACTCAATTAACTGCTTGATCTATTTTCTTGACACACTTTGGGCTCCTTAGTACCAACTGAGCATCATTTAAATGCCTCAGCCTACCTGAGTGTTGTAACCACCTGAGTACAGTGTACCCATCTTCTGATGGCTGCTTCCAGCAGGATAACCCACCGTGCCAGAAAGCTCAAATCATCTCAAACTGGTTTCTTGAACATCACAATGAGTTCACTGTACTAAAATGGCCTCCACAGTGACCAGATCTCTGTCCAGTAGAGCACCTTTGGGATGTGTTGCAACGGGAGATTTACATTGTGTGATGTGGAGCCATCAAATCTGCGGCAACTGTGTAATGCTGTCATGTCAATATTGACCAGACTCTCTGAGAATTGTTTCCAGCTCCATGTTGAGTCTGTGCCATGAAGATTTAAAGCAGTTAATTAGCTATATGGACTTAATAAAGTGCCTGGTGAGTGTAAACGTTTTTTTTTGCATTTTTGATCCAGTAAAAAAAATAAATAAGGAGAAAAAAAAAGGAAAAATCACAGCCAGGTTTAGCTCATATTTTATTATCCTGTCACAATGACATGGTTCTACTTTACGAGGCATGCACACAGATAATGTTCTTACGGTTAAAATTTACTACAATGTGTTGCAAAGCCATTACGCTGCGGTAAGGCCTTTTTTTCTGTCACAGTGTGTGATTCACAGTTCTCTCTTTCCCTCTCAAAAATGAAGGCCAACGTACAGTTGGGAAGATGTTTGCGGTGATTTAAACCTGTTTTTTTTTTTTAAACATGAGCACAATACTAGACAAGTTTTTCTTTATGTACAGACATTCTAATACTGCGTATGGCAATGAGACAGCTCACATAACAAAGTTACATTCACAGTCCACTCATAGTATGCATGAGTTTCAGATGAACACACAGTAGAGAAGCACACAAAAGAAACTTTTCATAGATGTGACTTGAGATTCAAAAGCATAATTAATGCATGTTAATAGTCGCTTGTTATTTGAATGTGTTTGATTTAGAAAAGACTTGCCACTCAGAGGCTGAACTCGTGTATTGCCTTAAAATGTAAAGTAAAAGGATATGGCGTTTCTCCCGTAACACCCCTGCTCCAAGCATTGGCTTGATTCACATGTACATTGTTATCCTCTTAGCACATCGAAACCCAACATTTCAGACACGCGATTCGTTCCCCTTTTCACTGGCAACTATGACGACATCTGTGTCTTTGCCATCATCATAGTTTCAGTTCAACAGCAAGATTCAGTAAATATTTACAATACAGCGCTGGCCCCTCCCTCCTCACTGCCTACACTCACAATATTAGCAAAATATGTATTTACATGAGAATAAATTAACAGAAATGAAAATGAAAATATACAAGAAAGTAGAGTAGAAGTATCATATTGCATTACATGAATATAAAAAAATAAACTGTGACGCATTCATTTGATAAGTCTGCACAGACAGGACAAATAAATAGCAAACAGTATCCACGCACGCGTGCACACACACACACACACACACACACACATTCTGTCTCTTCGGCTGGTCGGGTGGATTAAGCATCCAGTATCAATAAAATGGCTGTTGCATGTTAAGCACAGACAAGGGAGAGATGATGAAGAATTGAAGTCATCAGCCCAAAGACGAAGAAGAAAAAAAAGAGAACTGAAAGGTCAGGGAGAAGTAATCCTCCCCCCGGTTTGTCTGTAGGATAGCTGACCACAGCTGACTGCCTGTCCCGTGGAGCGGTCCCTGGCTGTTCCTTATATGTACATGGGGGTCTCCTGTCCCGTTAGGAGCCTGAACATGGCTGCCGGCATGGTTTTCATGTGAATCTGGCAGAGAGCGAGACAAAACAGCACAGGATCTGTGAAATGGACAATCAGCTGAAAACTGAAGAATAAGAAGGTGTGCGTCAGTGTGTGTTTGTAAATGCAACATAAACAGTAATGTAAAATCAGTGGATGCTAACTGAGAAATCTCACTGCGCAGTAAGGAGACAGTTAAAAAAAAGGCAATTTAAAGGGTTTTCAACTGTACAAAAGTAATGATCTGAGCAGAATCTTTTATTACTGTATCTTACACAATTTAGTCTCCCACATAGAACTGCCAGCACATTAAGCAGTGAATGAGTGAACAGACACTTGCATCTATAGTATCAAGTGTTTTCTTTAAGCAGAGTGACTAACTGATCTAGTTCTGTTCTTAAACTTAACTCGACCATATTACTCCATATTTATGATTTTTCCTTACATCCAAAATGCAAGAATTACATCCACTGAACTTTTTGCTTAGACTTCTCCTGTTTGTGATGTACTGCTTATACTGTAGGCTGTTAAAAATGTGTAGTCTACATGTCAAAGGTAAGCAACATGCTAAAGTTATTTTCTTCACAGTTTCTTCACAGCAGGGTGGCAAACATAAGGCCCAGGGGCCAGAATCAGCCTGGCAATGACTACAATCTGGCCCACTGGGTGGACTTGGAAAATCTAAAGGCTGGCATAAACTTTTGGACTTTTAATTGTATTTTCATAAGTTTTACAGCTTTATCTATACTGCCCCATGGCTATACCAAATTAATTAGGTAACAGGTAAATAATTAAATGACAGACTGTCAGTCTGAGCCACTCCTAGCTTGTGACATCTGGTTTCAGAAAACCAGTGGATGAAGCCACAGTGGCTAAATCCATCATTTATAATCAGCCTACGGTTAAAAAAAAAAAAAAAAAAGTTAGTTGTATTAAAACTGTCACAGTATTTGCAAATGTATATATGTGTAAGTTATGGTTCTCTTTGAAAAAGGTTTTGCTTGTGTGTATCAATTTAACCTCGCCAACAGAGTTCGAGAGGGCCTGGACAATCTTCTCATGTGCTGTGGCCACCACACTCTGACCATTGATCTCTATGATCCTGTGACCTACACGCACCCCACCTCGCTCAGCAATGCCTCCTCGCATCAGGCTGCATATCTGTAGAGGGGAAAAAATAAAATAAGAAAATTAACTCATATTTTCATTTTCTAAAAAAAAAAAGAAATAAAAAAAATACAGAAATATGATCACTACTTCTGAAACACACCATAATGAACTGATGACACATTAGAATCTTGGTAAAGATAAAGGTGGGTGGGGTTAGTAAGGATTATATTAAGCATTTAAATATTGTCTGAGTTTAAATATCAATTTATCACAATACAGGGCTTCGTCAATATATCAACACAGAAAAACATGCGCAAATCAATCTTAACTAACACGAGAAAGCGAAACATGTACATGCTGCATGGTGCGAACAGGAACTATAGAAAATAAAACATTAAAAATATCATTTAACTAATTAATGTGTTCATTAATTAAAACAACATGTTTAAAAAATGCACAGTCTGGTATTAATATCAAAATCACTAGTCTACAGATCAGTTAATTCATACGCACAATGCCATTCTGGACACTGAAACCCAGCTGATACTTTAGATCTGGTCTCTTAATGAGGACTGTAGTAACAGGAGGGCAGCTGACAATGTTCATTTTCACCTGGACCTGGTTCTTTAAGCCCTTTAACACACAAGAGACAGAAAAACACACAAACATAAGAGGTTTATTCACAGAAGTTATGTGGGTGAACTTCTAAAACAGGGGTAGGGAACTCCAGGCCTCGAGAGCCGGTGTCCTGCAGGTTTTAGATGTGTCCCTGATCCAGCACACCTGACTCAAATGACTGAATTACCTCCTCAGTCTGCAGTCAAGTTCTCCAGAGTCCTGCTAATGACTTCTATATGTGATTCAGGTGTGCTGGATCAGGGACACATCTGAAACCTGCAGGACACCGGCTCTCGAGGCCTGGAGTTCCCTACCCCTGTTCTAAAACAAAGCTAGCATGCACTTCATAGCTTCAGCTGCCTCTTCCATCCACTTCTTCAGTGTCTCTGTACCTTAATGATTCCCTGACAGGTGGCGAGTGGCAGCCCCACTAGGCTGGTGTTGTTGATGGACATGATCTGGTCTCCGATACTGAGCTTGCCAGAGCGAGCTGCTGGACCGCCGTTCATCATGTTGGCCAAGATGACTGTGGGCAGGATGGAGCCCCAGCCGGACTCCACAATCACCACACCCAGGATCTCTCCTTTACTCTTCTCCAGCTGCAGCTGTGGAGACAGGTGGAAGAAGGGGGAGTTTGTTAGTCTTGTTTTTCTTTTTTTAAAGTTTCATCATGAACAGAACATTTCCAACCACATTTGAAACCACATGGGCCACAATGGTGGGGTGTCTTAATATGCTGCAGAAATTACACTGAGACTGTGCAATCGTTTTACAGCCATGGCTTTAGGATTGCTGTTTATACAGAAACTGATTAAAATCTCTGGTCAGATTGGACTGCTACAGCTAATGTTGCAAATCAATGTGGACTACTGGTCTATTACACAATTGGATTTGCAGAAATGTTGTTTACCTTAATCTTTGGATTAGCTCAGATTACATTATTCTTTGCTATCTGCATATTTTATCTGCAAATGGATTTCCTCTTAAGTTTCTTTTCCTTCAATTCAAACAGCACAAATGAAAGAAATGAAGGAGACACTAAAGTGAACTCAGACGTAACATATACAGATACTCAGACAAACGTGATGGAAGGCACATTCCATGGAAGGCAAAGTTCTATTCTATTCTATTTACTAACAGTGGAGGTTAATAACAGTATTTGTCATATTGGTCATATCTGAAGTTAAAAAATTATTGGAAGAACAAAATAAGATATTCCCATTATTCCAAACTGGTCCTATTAGGTGTATTTCGAGAAGGCTTTGAGGAACGTGCTTGGATCATTTGGGTGCAAATCCTATTAGCTATTATAATAAGTTAAAAAATGGAGCTAACCTTCTCCCTCTCTTCTCCCCAGCAGGCAGGAGCATGGCTGGATTGGGTTTTAGTTTGCTTATCAGTTATCTGTCTTTCTTTCAGATATCTGCGCCACATGCTTGCATCTACACACTCAGAACATTACAGACATAGCCATTCCACATTTGAGTCTAATTTAACTAAAGACATTCTGGTTATTTAAACTCCATTATCTGTGTGGTCTTCCTGTTTTTTCTGAGCTTTGATAACCATAATAATACAAAATGCCAAAAGTGGCCCTATCAGTGCAATGGAGTGCACAATGGATTACATGCCTCCAGTAATACAATCGCCCTGCTCCTTTATGCATCTGAGCAAACACCAGCTTCATCGCCTAGAGAGAATTTCTTCAAGTTTGCCAGATATGCTCACTTGGACTCGGCAGTGAACTGATTAGAATTTGGTGGTTGAAGGCTGAACTCAAGAAATCATACACTAATTCTGCCAAAACTAACTCATAATGGGATAACATGAAGTGATTACATTTTAGAACCACAAGGTCAAAGGCCAAGTCTGGACAGACATGGATATAAACTTAGCTGATTGGCCTGTTTGTATCAGTCATTGAACTTGATACATGAAATTGTTCAAGCAATGAGAAGCTGGACATGAAAAAGATACAATATGTAAACCTTCTTGAAATTAAAATCAACTGTTGAAGTAGAATAAAGTATGTATATTTGGAAATAGGTTTTATTCTATTACAATATACATCAGTATCTGAAATATATTAAAATATCCATTAGGAGTTGATATTGCTAACCCCCATAACAGGGATTCAGCAGCTGAAAGAGGTTTTGTTTGGCAGACAAGTTAGTCCTCTTTGGACTGCACTGGTTGTCTCAAATTTGGGCAGTGTATGAAAAATGCTTTTTTGCAAGTACAATTAGAAAAGGACTGAACAAGTGTGGCTTGTTTGGAAGGACTGCCATGTCAGCACAGCTTAGGTTTGCATCCAAACTGCAAGACTTCTGGAAAAATGTCCTTTGGACAGACAAGACCAAAGTGGATATGTTGGGCCATAATACACAGAAATACATTTGGTGAAAACAAGCATAGCATATCAGCACAAATAGTTCATACCAACCGTCAAACACGGCGGTGGAGGGGTGATGATTTGGGCTTGTTTTGCAGCTACAGGACCTGATCACCTTGTAGTCATTGAGTTCACTATAAACTCCTCTGCATACCAAAGTATTCTAGAATCAAATGTGAGGCCATCTGTCCGACAGCTAAAGCTTGGCCTAAAATGGGTCATGCAGCAGGACAATGACCACAAGCACAGCAGCAGATCTACAATAGAATGGCCTAGAGAGCTTTTGCAAATGCCTGCAAATTTCAATGAACTGAAGCAATGTTGTAAAGAGTGGGCCAAAAGTGTATTTAGTTTTTCCACAGGACTGCATAGAGCAGCCACATTCGTGAAACTTTCTACACACGACTGTAGAATATGAGTAGATGCTAGGCCTGGTATGCAGAATGTGGATTGCAGAAAGCACTTGGATTTTGTGCTCAAAGAACAGTATATATTATTGTATAATATTCTGTTTGGCATTAATATTCACAGCATCTCAAATCACCTCCTTTGTTATCTCAGTTTGCTATGCAGGGTTCATACACTTGTCGAGGGTGAAATTCAAGCACTTTTTAAATGGTAAATGGACTAGTTCTTATATAGCGCTTTTCTACTCAGTCAGAGCACTCAAAGCGCTTATACAACCTGTTTGCATTCACCCATGCACTCCCATTCATACAAGCACTTCCATTTTTATGAAGCTAAGTGCTTTTAATTACCTAACATTCACACACATTCATACTCCGACAGAACGGTCGGAGAGCAACTTGGGGTTAAGTATCTTGCCCAAGGATACATTGGCATGTAGCCCGGAGTAGCCAGGATTCGAACCGCTGACCTTCCGATCAGTAGGTGACCTGCTCTACCTACTGAGCTACAGCCACCCCAGCAAGGTTCTGTTTCAAGATTTTCCAGCACTTTAACACTGTGATACGTATTGATACTCAAAATTACTTCACATTTAAAAGATGGTATTATTGATAGAAAACAATAACTACTGGTAGTTAATTCTGAAAACTTGATTCTCCAGATTGTAAGCAAACCCAGTTTAGCCCCTTAACTGGCTAAGGCCCGGAGACGGGCCGTTTGTAGTCCCTTTTATATGGCAGGCGAGACCCGCCCAATTTTATTGACACCTCATTCGGCCAATCATGTAACTGGCTGCACCAAATCACCTGACAAAGATACGTGACGCCCTCTGTGTATCACTGGCTCTAGCAAACCCATTTCTTAACATGATTGGCCGAATAGGTGTCAATAAAAATGGGAGGGTCTAGCCTGCCATATAAACTGCACTTCATTCGGCCCGCGGACCAGACGCGCCAGTTAATAGGCTATGAAATGGATTTTTCATTGTGCGCAGCAGTTCTACGCACGCGAGTTGTTGAATTTAATCACAAGGAATGAATACCTGCATGACATGTTTTTTTCTCGCGTGTGACTTTTGACCTAAATATAATTCCATACTCGTCTTATCCATAATTGTAATTTGTATACTTGGTATTTTCCAGCCAACACTTATCAAAATGGCGACTCTCTGTTTTCGGGGTGGGGGGGGGCCGGGGTCACAAACAGACTGACATCATTTTAGGCTTTCCGAATCTTTCTTTCTCCATCTCATAAGTGAACCATTAAGATAGCTATTTTTAAATTAAAAAAAAAAAGTTACAGTTTCAAGCACCATATCCAAAATTCAAGCACTTTTCAAACATTGAAAACACAAAATTAAAACATTCTCAAGGATTTCCAGCACCTGAACTGACCATGACTATGGTACAAACACTTTGCCACAGTTAAGTCAATCTACGCTAGATGCCATTTTACAACCAAATTCTGTTGAGCTTGAATGTTTATTTAAGCAACAGACAATTACCAGTAATTTATTTATAGTAATTTATCACATCCATATTTGACTTAACAGGCCTTTTTAGATTCAGCTATTGTGCATATTCTAGTACTGTCATAATGTTGAATATGTTTTCCTGTTTTAGACCAGCTGATACTACTCCTCTACACATAAAGCCTCAAGACATGACTTGGAACAGTTAGTAAGGTGGGGAAGCTTTAGTACTTCAAGAAAGCCCAGGTTCCCCATTACTGTAAATTACTCATGTGCCCCTAATATAGCAGCTGTGCAGTTGTCCCCCTTCAGTCTCTCTGCTCATAAACCAGAAACTGTTTCACGGTTTGTAATTCACCAAAAGCCTTGAGCAATGTTTTCAGGGCACAGTATTAGCTAAAGCAGAAATGCTACTGCAAAAATAAGCTAGAGTTGACATGGTTGGAGTAGATTTTACTGTACCATCTGCATCTTAATCTGTCTAATTAGTTAACAGCTACAATAGTAGTGCATGTCTCCAATGGCCCTGCAGCATGAGTGCGATTTGTGCCACGTGCAGTCTCTCACTGTTTATGCCCAGTTCTTTCTTATGAGGTTTACAGAAATATAAACCCACCTCTTTGCAGTTTTCAGAGTTGGAGAAGTGAATGAGGTCATCATTGTACATCTCCTGGGTGTTGATGATGTCACTGTACTCCTTCTGACTCAGGTCCTCGGGGTTAATGCCATTGGCTCTCAAGAACTCCTGATAAGCTACGCTGAAAGCCTGGCCGATGGACTGAGCGATAAGCTGGGCCTGCAGAAAGAATAGTCATCCTGTAAACGTGTTTGTGATCTCGTTTTAGATCCACAAAAGCAAACTGAGCTGCATATAAATAACAACAGAGGGAGCAAACAGCATCCAGTGGCATCAACCAACAGTGGAAGTGACTGTGCCAGGAATATTTTAAGGCATAATATATATTGATTTTCCCTTAGTGGCTATATTTTGCCACTAAGAAAGGACCGGTAAAAAAAAGGCATACTTTCCTGCTCTTTAATTCAGGCGAAATCAAGGTTAATGAAGACAACAGACAGCAATAATAAACCTTGTATAAATTTGAATGATGACTCATTTTCCAAGCTGTATTTTCCCTGTTTAATTGAATTCTATACTTGCATATAAATCTCTTTTTGCAGACAGTAATGGCCCCAAGTCCCACCGTGAATTTGTTATGTACAACAATAAAAAGCAGAAAAAAAAAAAAATGCAGGAATCACTGCATGCAGCCACAGTGGAACCACAATAGCACAAACAGTTTATAAGCTGATGGATGAGCAGCTGAATGGTTCCATTATAACTCTGGCCGGCCTTTAAAGCCTGGCAGCAAAATTAGATGAGGAGGCTACAGATTGGAGCCCAGCCTTTATACTGACTGGCACAGAAACTAAGTCGCTGGCTCCTCTGCGCAACATTGTTCATGCTGCCAAGTCCTGCTGAATATGCTTCAACAAGGCAAGCAGCAGATCTCTGTCCTAAAATAAATTAATTAAAAAAAAAAAATCAAAAGTGCCCAGCCAATTTACATCATTTCACATCAGTGGGTTCCTCTAAGTGATTATTGCAGGGTGCCCGAAAATGTTTTTAGAATTTCTCTATATTAGTGACAGTATTTGAAATAATTTAACAACACTAAATTCAGAAAAAAGCAATAAAATGATGTCTTGGAGTCAAACTGTAGAAGTTAATAACGGTGATAAGTGGGAAGCTGAAATATTTCCTGACACTCACACAGCACTTGCAAGGCAATCGCAAGTGTCATCTTCACTATCTTTAGATGCTAAAGGATCTGCCAAATGAGAACGCTTACATAATGACAAAAAATAACATCTGTCATCTGTGTACCCTCTCTCCTGAGAAGATTCACCCACAAACACATAGAGACACAGTGGATTTGTCAGTCTGAAAACTATTTAAGAGCTGCTTACATCCTCAGACTCAAAGACGTGGCATATCATTTTGTACTGCTTCTTTGCCTCGGGTGCCCCGGGTGTAGTTTCAATGCAGTCCTGTGAGGCTGTGCGTGGCATGCGGCGTCTTGCCATCAGGACCACAATGTTTCCGATGTCAGCAATGTAGGATATAGTGCGGAGTGCGTTGTCCATCATTGTTTCCTGTTGGCACATCAACCAAAATCCCACTTTAATAATATTCTACAGTTGAATACAAGTACTAGTTGTTCTATTTGTGAATTTATAAGCTAAACAATAGAGGAAAAGACTGTAATGACAATGTCAACGGGTATGAAAGCAGTCTTTTTGTACTGTTTGTTCACTTTCTTGCTGCTGTTGGTTTAATACTTGCCACTCTTATTTTGTTGTTTTGTTGCATTACCTAAAGCTGTGTTTTCCTTTGTTATGGTTGTTGTAACTGTATGCAGTAGTAGTCTGTGAGTTGAAATGTTTGTGAATGTGGGCGTGGGCCTTTCCTTTTTAATATTAATATCTAAAAATACTGTATATAAAAGAGGAATGCAGGCTCTGGGTCTGAAAAGTGAAGTTTCTTTTTAAAACCTGCATTCTTTCCAATTGTCTGCAGGGGGTTCCTGCAAAAAGAAGCCCTTTCATGTCATTTATGGCCTCAGTAAACATTTTATTTATGACTTCTGGTTTCAATCGCTAGTTTCAAGTCTTGAGTACATGTGTAATATAGCAATGCCAGAGCTGACAGCCAAGAAAAAAAAAATCAGAAAGAAAAAGAAAAGGGGTGAAATAGGAGAAAATGTAAGAATAAAAAGACAGAGCACAAGTAGAAAACCACAATGGGTTACCAACTGCTGCACCTGTAAAAAATATATATATATTTAAAAAAAGCACCTGAAAAAAACAAAGAAAAAATGGATACACAAACCAACAATTTTGTTGCATGTGTGTGTGTTTGAGTGTGTGTGTGAGTGAGTGAGAGAGAGAGAGAGAGAGAGAGAGAGAGAGAAGAGAAAGAGAGAGAAGAGAGAGAGAGAGAGAGAGAGAGAGAGAGAGAGGAGAGAGAGAGAGAGAGAGAGAGAGAAGAGAAGAGAGAGAGAGAGAGAGAGAGAGGGTGAATGTCTGTGTATTTGTCTTTGTCACAAAACATGGTTGATAATGAGGATGAGGAGCCGCAACAAGGCCCCCCAGGAGCCAGAGACAAAGAAAGACCCAGGAAACCCATACTGTCTGCACCCCCCCAAGAGTACTTAAGAGGCCACACATCTCGATGACATCCAAGAGCCCACCCCAACAGAAGAAGGAGGGAGGCCCCAGACGGAGCCCTCACGGCCAGAGGCAACATGGAGCAAACCCCACCAGAGGCCGGCCATCCCAGCATGAGCCGAGAATAGGACCACAAGGCTGCTGGCACCCAAGGACCACCTGACACCCAGCAGAGCCCCCCATCTTCATGGCAGACACCCCCATCTTCATGCTGAAGAGACCTAAGCCACCCCAGACCACAACCTATGTCCCATAGGGGCCAAGGCTCAGCAAGACCCAGACCCAAGCCCAGCCACACACACACACACACACAAAAAGAGATACTGACTGCATACACACAAACACACATAAAGGCCACTCACTCACCCATACATCAACCATGCAGACACACAGAGACACACCCATCCACATCAAGTGTATGTGTGTGCGAGGTGAAATGGCTGTGTATGAATGTGTGAAATCTAGAGTGCTATTAAAATTAAGGGGACAGATGTGACACCTCCCCCCAAAAAACCTTCACTGTCTAAGGTGAAGATAAAATTGAGGGGCAGGACTGAAGAGGTGAGTGGGGCCGCCTCAGCAGCCCCACTCACCAACCTCTGGTTAACACACCTGCCCCGACAACACTATACACTATGTGTATAGTAATGTGTTGTGAGCCATAATGACTATAGTGTAATTAAGAAGAAGGGCTGCCCCACCCACTGTGGCATGTCTCCCCTCTTTCATTTGTTCCATGCTTACAGACATTACAGTTGTTTTCCATGATCAAAAGCTGGAATTATGCTATTGATATTATTGATTTTTGGTATATGATATTATTTTTGTACTTACACAGTGTGTGTGTGTGTGTGTGTGTGTGTGTGTGTGTGTGTGTGTGTGTGTGTGTGTGTGTGTGTGTGTGTGTGTACGTGAGTGAGTGAGTGCAATGTGGCAGTAAAAAAAAACTAACCCGGGTTGTATCAGAACTGTGCATATGACATCACAGTCTCTATGTCTCATTTTATACACAGCTTATGGTTTATTACTGATAACACTGTCTTCACTGTGATACTGACATGCCATCCATCAACCCAACCGCTTATTTAATTCTAAGTCGCTGGAGCCAATCCCATATGAGTGTTACAGGGTACCGCTAAAGATGCGGTACACCTTGCACAGGCTGACACAATGTCATGCAATATACAGTAAATCCTATTTAACTACTGTTTCTTTAAAACTGGTTACAGTTTGGTTACAGTACTAACCTAAAAAGAGGACACACAAATGCATATACAATGAATCTATGCTGAAACCAAGAAACAAGCAGAGATCTTCTTCATAATTACACATTTTAACTGACAAAATGATGTATTTCACAGAAATGTTTGCTATTTTTTTCCCCTAATACTAAATTTGCAAAGCCGTGACAGTTACTTGTAATTATCCTGTTTTTGACAGCAGCTGGTTTCCTTTGATGATTAATATCTGAAAATTAAAGAGCCACTGAGCAGCATATTTGTTTCCTCTCATTATCAAAGCTGCATTATTCATTTCAGGGTGAGAAGTGAGATGAAAGTATTATTGACAGAAAACAAACATGCCTACTTTTGATTGAATTCAAGCCTGCTGTATAATCTGATTATGGCTCAATAGCATCCCGGTAAATTGCACTGAGCAGATTTTCATCTAAGAGCACTGAACAGGTGCGTGAAAAACTAAGAGCATTTGTGTTAATTAAAAAAAATCATGTATGTTAACTCAGCCTAATAATTGTCTTGGGTTATAATGTATGAGGTACTGAGGCAAAGCTGCACTTTAAAGGTGAATCTGTGGATTTGTTGAGAGGAACATGCATTTGTTCATTGTTCATTTGTTCATGTTTTATGGTAATATGCTAATTGTTTTCCCCAGCTATTTGTCATTAACTGTGTGGTGATTTAATTATATTGGCCTAATAAGTGCTGTTGTTCCACCCCACCTCTGGAGTTGTTCTTATTATGAATCAATGTCAGGAACCCAGTGTAAGCTACATCAAGCTTTTACATGCAGAAAAAGGCTTTTTTATTCAGAATCTGGGACCAGTGGCAACCAGATGGAAAAAAGGACTCTGCATTGCAGTCTGCCAGGCGGCTGCCCACACACACACACACACACACACACATATTCTGACACTGCTCAGATGGCCAGGCAGCAGCTAAGACTGAAATACTGCCAATGAATCATCTATCGCATATACATTTAACGGTTACTGTGAGCACAAGGCTCTATTCATGATCTCCAGAACTGCAAATCTCTCGGAAGTGTGCTGCTTCCATCAAAAACTATACCTCCTGTGAAGACTAGTGCTGCTGCTTCACAACACAGCTTGCTGTAAAGCTTAAAGGCAAGTTTCTGTAAGAGTGAAGAGAAGGTTTTTGTGTAAAAACTTGAATGAGGAGAACTATGACAGATACATGGGATTTTTACTCCACAAAGATCTTTGGAAAGTCAGACTCCAAGCTGATTTTTGACTTTTTGTCTGGTTTCAGAGGGATTAATGACTGAAGAAAATATAGTCTACATTATACCTTTAGGCATTTTTGAAGGTTGAAGGTGGAGTAAGTCATTCTAATTCAATACACTTGCAGAAATTCAGTGAATATCTCCTTACAGTCAACTAAATATCAGTTTTGGACAGAACATTACTAACAACTGGGCATGTTTGTGCTTGTGAACAAGACAGGGGGAAGGGAGACGGGGGATAGGAGCAGACCAAGAGGAACGGTTGAACATCGTAACATAATCACATTGTCAAAAAGGTGAGATGGTGAAGAAACAGCCGAAGATGAAAAGGTCAGAATAAAAACTGAGAAAGACGGGCTATGATCAGGCAAGGATGAAGAGCTGCATTACCATCGGTGAGGCTTTCAAGTGGTGGAGAGACCTTAGGGCTGAAATGCATGAGGATGGCAGCAGAGGTTTCTCTCCTTCTGCTTGATAGACGGTGAAAATGAGATTTTTTGTGTTTCACAGAAAAAGAAAATTTTCACAAGACTATGCAGCCCTGTGAAAAATGTGAAAAACTAGGCACACAATGATTCATTTGCTTGTTGAACACCCTGTAGCAGCAATAACGTCAAGTAATTGTTTTCTGTATGACATCATCAGTCTCTCACATCATTATGGAGGAAAGTTGGCCCACTTTTCTTTACAATAATGCGTGTGTTCATTGAAATTTGCAGGCATTTGTTTATGCACAGCTCTCTTAAGGCCCTGTTACAGCATTTTAATTGGTTTAAGGTCTGGACTTTAACTGTGCACACGTCCTTGATCCGTTTCTTTTTCATCTGTTTCATGTTTGAAATTCAGTGACTGCAAGGTGTTGATAATGGCTGCAAAACAAGCCCAAGCTATCACCCCTCCACCACTGTGGTTGACAGTTGAAATGTGGTGTTTGTGCTGATATGCTGTGTTTGGTTTTCTCCAAACGTGGTTCTGCACATTATGGCCAATCCACTTTGGTCTCATCTGTCCAAAGGACATTGTTTCAGAAGTCTTGTGGTTTGTTCAGATGCAGCTTTGCAAACCTAAGCTGTTCTGCCATGTTCTGTTTAGAGACAAGAGGCTTTCTCCAGGCAACACTTCCAAACAACCTACTGTATACCTGTTCTGTATTCTTCTAATTAAACTGCTGCGAACTTTAACATTTAGCATACTAACTGAGACCTGCAGAGTCTGAGATGTAGTTCCCAGATTTTTTGTCAGACATTGGGGTGAATTTGGTGAGACTTCCACTACTGGAAAGACTGACAATTGTTTTTCACTTAATCTTCGTCACTGTGGAAAGGTGAACTTGAGGAAGATTGTGGCTTTGTGTTAATCCCTCACTTATCGCGGGTGTTATGTTCCAGGACCACCCGCGATAAGTGAAAATCCGCGAAGTAGGGATGCTATATTTATTTTAATACTTATACATTATGTTAGTAGTTATACACTATTTTAAGTTTTTATAAACCCTCCCCACACACTTATACACCAAATATATACATTACTGTACAACACGTACTACGCATGTGAAGAACGAGTACCGCAAAAACCTGCGAAACAGCGAAAATACAGCAATAAATATTGAACACTAATATTGATTGAAAACCCACGAAACAGCGAGTCCGCGAAAAGCAAACCACAAAGTAGCGAGGGAGTACTGTATCTGAATGCACCAGACCCACAAACTGTCAAAACATCAGCTTTTATAGAGGTGCCCACACTCGCTGATGATCGGTTAATGTACATTAGATTATCAGCACATGGCTATGGAAGCAGTAAGGCTAAACTCAGTTTTTCACAGGATTGCATAAAGACCTGTAACAGCTTTCTGGAGCTGATGTGCTGAAATGTGTTAGCTCTACAGAAGCATAACTAGCAACAGTCTGCTAACACACTACCTAGCTAACATTGATTAAATTACTTGCTGCCTGGTCGTTTGTTCTGTGTCAACATTTTGGTTTTATTGTCACCATACCCTGGAAACACATTTGCTAGGACTGTACAAATTATTTGTATTAATCCTTGATTGTTTTTATGACCTTGCCACATTGACGTAAAAAGGTGAGCAAGGTAATGCTATTTTTTTAATGGTAGCTTAGTCACAAACTTCAGCTCCTTTGCTTAATCACTGTAGTTTTGTATGTTGTGTTTAGGATATTGTGTTTATGTGCTTCTTGTGTTAGCAATGTGACTGTGACACATTTCTTTTTCTGTACAGCTAACACTAATGTATCATTGACTTTATTGAGTGCATCCATGAATTCTGGGTCTCACTTTGTTGTATTCAAATATCAATTTAAGAAAGCATGCTGCATCTTTAAATTGATATTTATTATTTGGATATTCATACTACACAATAAAGCATAAGGTAGTGCTGCACGGATGTTCCTGCAGCATTTTTTTGGCTTTGCAGAATCTATTTTTAGCCATGGTCAAAAGGAATTCAGACAGTGACGTCACAGGATTTAACAAACAACAATCAGAGCTGGGGGAAGCTCTAGGATGCAGTTGGTGTCACAGTTAAGCTGCTGTTATGACAATTATGACATAACAGCATTCCCCTGATCTGCTGGTTTATAGTTTCTGGGAAAACAGCTTTTATTCTCACAGGTGGAAAAATATACTTCTGACAGAAACATGAAGCACTTACCTGTGAGTCTGCATTGAGGACTTTGATCCTCTGGGTGGAGATAAACAGATCAACCTCGGTGAGGGTTTGAGCATCTCCATCTGCGCTCTGAAGTAACATACAAACAGAAGAGTTGGTTAAATCATCCCTGTTTGACTTTGACTGTTCAAGATCTTTGTGCCAAGCCTGACTGTTCATTGTAAACACAGCTGTCTGAATGGTCCCTGTTGTACATGTAGGAAAGCCTTTTTATATCTCTGAAATTCATGCTTATAGTTTAGTGCCCAGTTAAAAAAAATGCTTGTTACATGGACAACCTACTGAGTCTAGAGGTGAGGTGGGAAAGAAAGAAAAAGAAAGTGCTTTGCACAGGCGTTAGTTTACATCAATTGTCCTGGCACGGAGATGGTGAGCTGGCATGGAAACAAGAAACAGCTTAACACTAAACCCCTACCAGCTGGCTGTTACACCAGTGAGAGTAATGCAGCCCCAGCACACAACATGCTTGTGCACATTTCCCTCTAATCAGTCTGCGCTGCAATCTAATAAAACTACATTTGTTTTAGTTTAATTAAAATTGCTTTATGCATTTAAATAAAGCAATCTGATAAAGAAATAAAAGAGATTGTTAACATTTTATTTTAAGTAACTAATTAACATTTTTGGGGACTGTGACCTGCACCTGTTCATCAGTTTTTATCCATATCCGACATCAGAAATACTACTTAACTTACTTTAGGGTACAAAATGTGCAACAAATACTATGACAAAAATAGTATTTGCAAACACAAATTATGGATTACATGGGTTTTGCATTTGTATGGATTTGGCTTTGAGGTAGAAGATTATTCTGTTCAATATGTTATGCTTTATTTCCTTCTCTCGCCTTGGTATGTGAGGAATCTATTTAAGCTGGCTTACTGACCTTTTAACACAAATATTTCAAACACTTAAAGCTTCAGATTCTTTGGTTAATGAGAAGAATTGAATTTGACTTTTAAATTGAATTAAAGTCACCCAAAGTACAAAATCAACAAATAGTTTACATCTCTGAAACTTATTTTGCTTTTCCTTATTTTTTGTCATATTTATTCTGTAACAATGTCATAAGTTAAATGAAAGAAGTCCCTTTCATATAACTTCTAATCTCAGGCTTCAGACTGCACGTAACACCTCCGTTCAGACAGTTTTCTTACTGTACACTCTTACTGATTTGTTTGATGTCAAAGGGCACACCCATAAAATGGTCAGCTCAGGCCCACAGCTTTGACTGTGAGCACAGCAGCCCCACCCACCTGCTGTTCAAACCTTCTGCTTGAAAAGGACAGCCAATCAATAAAATGCTAAGGTGAGAGGATGGTCTTAAAGGCACAGAAGCTAAAATATCATGTTTCAGAAAGATGATAATTGAGGGGATAAATGACTTTAATAGAAATTCATGTCAGTAAGATTTTGTTTCAGTTTGCTTCTGATGCAACACAATGTTCGCTTGATTTGAAAAAATGATCATAATTATTTTACATCACAAATTATTAAAAGGGTCACTGCACGAGTAACAGTGTGAAAAACAAAACATGGGGTTTAAGTACCCTAGAAAATTTAACCCTATGTTTTGGAGAACAGAAGTCTGACTTTTTTAAACAAACAAACCAGTCTCTAATGTGTGTGAGTAGGATGCTTAACTTAGCATAAAAAATAAGGAAATTTGTGTTTGGTTGATTATTTCTTGGTTGTAACAGCGCTTCTTAGCAATAAATCTTATACCGTTGAAAGCCTGTTTATTTCCCCTTAAATGGGGCCACATTTGTAAGGAAAATGCATTCATGGGTTGAGCAGCACAGTTCAGTATGTAGGTAGCACCCAAAAATTTGCCAGATCTTCTCTGCCAATGCCAAACAGTTTTTTAGGCCACCACCCAATGTTCTGTAAGGTTTATGCAACAGCTGTCCTAAATTAACAGCAATTACCAAAAATCTGTTTATGTTTCTGTAATGGTTAATCCACCAGTAGGCACAATTCTTAATCAAAATTATATTTTTAATACTAAAACGTAATTATTGTTGTTATCCATGAATTTTCAATTTTACTTTTTTACCAAAAAAAGCAAAATAATTAAGTGCATAATTATTTTTTGATTAAGATGCCAAATTACAGGTATTTATTTGCATTCCTGAACCAAAAAGGCTTTAGTGGTTGAATGTTATGCTTGATTAATTTCTGACTTCTCTTCTTTGATTTTCTGTGCCGGCTCAGATTTGGGTATAAAAACATGAATTCAGTTTGTTATGTGCCTCATAAATAATGTAATTTTCAGTTTTAAACTAGTCGTTGACAGATTTCTAAAATGTTCCTGCTTGCTTTTATGACACATGGTCTAATAAATGTGTTTAGCACTATAGATCAATCACATAAACATTTTATGGATCTATCTATCTGTCTGTCTGTCTGTCTGTCTGTCTGTATAGGCTTTAGCTGTATACATTAAATAAAACATGTTTGCCTTCAGTTTAGAAAACCTCACAAAGATTTGCTGAACTCAGTTCAGTGCATGAACCTTCAAGTGTTTAAGAAACAGACGGAAGAAGATACACAGACAGGCAAATATGAAGTAAAAAATAAAAGGTGAGAGTGGAAGCAAAGTGGCCAAAGGATATTTCTTTTGTTCCATTTATTACACACCGCCTTTTTCTTGATTTTGGCAGCCTTCTGTACCCTCTGGCAGGCAGGCAGGCAAGCAGGCAGGCGTTGGGACGGGACAAGGTCAGCAGATACAGGAGCACAAAAAACAGGAGGAAGAGGAGGAGGAAAATAAAGAAGGTAAATAAAAGAAGGTAAGACAGTAAAGCCCCAAACCAAACGGCAGGTGTGCTATCGCTGCTCTCACAAACAGGAAGAGTGACAGAGAGGAAAAAGAGAGAGAGAGGGAGGATGTGCGTGTGTGTTTGTGTGTGTGTGTTTGTTGAGAAAGCGTTTTGCACAGCCATATTGGTTATCACAACAGCAATTACAGAGGGTAACAATTGCTTTTTTTTCTTTTTAACTTATGAACTCAAAAGCGTGCAGACATGGATTGACACTGTTCCTGCATTCTTGATAAACCTTTGTAAGGTACTGTGGTCAAAGCATTCAATCAACATATAGACAAAGTCTGACAGATCAAATGCATGGGCACTGCTCTTACCAACGTTCACATTTATGACACAGTCTAAATGCTATTAGCAGAAAAGACATGCTGGAAAAAAACAATCAACAACACACACAGAGAAATGAGATTAAGGATTTAAGCTCTCTGCTTTGGGTTAGTTCTCTGGGTTGAAAAAATTGGAATTAAAGAGCTTAGCTAATATGGAGGCAGTTTTACTGTTCATGGAGTGGGCTCTACAGCTGACCTTGGTAATCTTTAGGAGGACTCTTAGCCCTCTGTAATCTTTCAATTTATCCCCTCTGTATAAGGGTCAAGCTGAGCTGCTGGCCTTCTCTCCATCTATCATCGACCAAAGGAAAGGATCTTAACATTACATTTTTGAGTGCAGGACTGTATGTTTGCGCGTGCCACTGCTGCAAAGCTATAACCACTAACACAGCATTAAAAACAGCCCAGAGGGAAGAGTCTTTTTCCAGCTTTCAATCTATAAAGTTTCCTCTTCTGTGATCAGCTCTCAAGAAGACAAACATCTGAGACTTTCAGCAACACCTACTGCTCTCTGCTGACGAGGAGCAGAGCAGGGAGGGGAATGAAGGTAGGAAGTAGTGAAGGGGGTGGTGGGGTGGTGGTGAAGCATCATAAATATTACATCAAACAGAGTGAACATCATGGCAGAAAGATCTGCATAAACAGCCTGCACAGCTCTGCTACAATTTACCTGGCATCCTTCTTTTTGCTCAGTTCAGCACCACGGGGTGCTGTACCTGTGCTTTAGTATAGGACACAAATGCTTCCTTGGTTTGATCTGAAGCGAAAAGTCTGGCTGAAATATAGTCAACTCATTTTTCTTTAAATAGCACATTTAAAAAGAACAGGAGTTGGCACAAAGTTCTTTCCACATACTGCATGTGTGGTTTGTGTGAAGCTGACGATCTTCCATTTCAGTGTCAGTGTTTACGCGCGGTTGCTATAGTGCTATTCATTTGGTTCACAAGGGATAAATGAATTAGATAATGAAGGACGAATCGAGGGAGACCATTGAGAGATAACAGCTAACTTGCTGCAGTCATTTGGACAAGATTTCGTGCAGGCAAACAACTGTGTGTGGCAAAGAGTGAGTGGCAGAAGAAGTACACATAGATTGGAGAGATAAAATGATGCCAGCGACGCAGTTAATTAAATTACGCTTTATGGTTGTGATGTTGACATCGTGGGCAATGTTTACAGCTGAGTCTCAATACTGCCTGTTCAACCAAGTCTCAACAACTAAAACCAAAATCTGTCAACACGTTCCTTGCCCGATCATGCATTTGGCCAATTAGTCTTCAGTTAAATCAGCTTTATTTAATAATTTAATAATTTAATAATTATTAATAATTCTGACAGCTTTAAGATGCATCTGGAGAATCATGTCTGGCCTTCGTCTAGAGTGGTCGTTTGGAACATGTAGGAGGTACGACTCACTTGCAGTACCTGCTCTATTTGCACACAGGCTTTTTAGTGGGAAACTGGCATTTTAATGTTGAGTCTGACTGATCTGGACACATGATGATCTATCACGTACTGCTTCTCCAGGTGATGTCTAGAAAAATTCAGGGCTTCGGGGCATGTGTAAAACCCACTATAACTCATTCAGAAAGAGTGACTGACAACATTTAAGATTCAACTTATTTTTAAAAGATATTCCTCAAATAAAGGAAACCTGACATTTGGTAGTTTTTCCAAAGTTATGGTATGATTTCCTAAACAAATGTACACTTATTAAACATATACAGATTTTCAGTTTATATTCTTTTTTCGATAATTATATTAACACATGTACATTTCTAGCAAAGTTCAGCAATAATTTTGTATATATTAAGACATGAAGAACAGACCCGGGCATTGTATGGGCCCCAGGCCACATTCAGCCCTTTGTGAGGTCAGTGTGAAATTAGGATTCATATGTAAATATGTATACATCATGCAGTTTATCCCATTTCAACCAATAAACACTCTTTGATGAACTCCCTATCAGAGAATGGCTTACTATTTTTTTGTGATTTTTGCAGAAAATCACAAAACAACTTTGTTGCTATTATTTTAAAGGTGACTGCAATTTTTTCATTTATGTATGTATGCAGCCAGTTTGGGAAGCTCATCACTGACACAGACTTAAATTACATGTATCCACCTCATCAAAAAAAAGTCTTATTACAGCATGCAACTACAACTACAGAGGCAGTCATTCAATATTTAGAATCACATCAAAGCTTATATTCACACAAGACAGAGATAAAAGAGACTAATGTCTGTTTAGCAACAGCGCCCTCAAACTTTAGCACTAATGTCATCTTGTCACGACACCTAGTTTTGACATAAATCACCTGGCAGAGGGAGTCTGCGCCCAGCACAGATAAATGTGACCACTGCCATAAGTCTGACAATCTAGGCTTTCTTAATGCTGATAAAAAGCTTCTCCAAACCAACATGAAATGAACCTCTTTAAGCTGCACTAGCACCACCCACAGCACTTTTTGGAATCATTGTTATAATGATATTAGTGAACAGCAGGGAGGGTCAACAAGGGAAATATAAGGCTCACGTGCCAGAAGCCCCATTATCAAGTTGGCTGTGTCAAACACACGTGCCCCGAAGTCTAATCTGGCCAAGTTTTTCAGCTGCCTAAAGAGACCACTCGTGCCTAATACATGATTATAATGCTTAGAAACTTCATTAACATCCACGTACTGCATATTTTGTTTGGCGGTATGTGAATATGAATTAAAAACTAGTCATAACTATTACCAATCACAAAATATTAAAACAAAATTCTGCATTACCCGGATTTTATTGTTTGTGTTTTCCCATTCCAAACACATACAGTGAAATGACACTGTATCAGAAGCAGAAACACACTTTCTGTACTAGCCATGTACTGGATGTTTTCCTGCAAGGCTTCTATATAGCTTTTGATACATTTGAGTGTTTCCAGTGCTGCGTAAATAACAACAAAATCACTGTGACATCAGGATGGCACCTCTGCTCAAAGTGAGAGAACTGCCACTATATAAAAAGCTTAGTCAGAGAGGGAGAATAATAACATGAAAATATGTTCATGGGGAACAGACTCTCTGCTGCTTCCTATTGCAGGAACTGTTCCTTCAACCAAGACATATTTCCAGATATTTAGGATCACCGGCAGTAATTCCTGTTGACTCAGGCATTACCACAACCTCAAGGCTGCTACTAGTGCTATATCTTAGCATCAGTATTTGTTGAAGTTGCAAATTATGCAGCTGACTACCCAACATCAATGCTGGGCAGCTGTAAACTACAAACCATGACCGACTCAGCTTACTCTGATATTCACAGTTCTTCAGACTCAATTAGGGACCACAAAGCATTATGGAACCACAGGAAAAATACTGTGCAACCAAAATTGCTCTTCAATGTTGTTAGGGCTGTCAACAAGCTGATAGTTTTTCTGCTTTACTTTGATAGTCTTGTCTACATTTTTACTCCTTTGTGATTGTTTGCATCATCCTCAATGTCTCCACTTGTGTTTTGTTTTTCAATCAATCCTCTGTGTATATATAGCTCTCTTAAGCCTTGGTATTGGTTAACTTTGTCTCTCTGTGTGTCCTCTCTTCAGCATGCCTTAATACTGTTGCTCTATTTATTGCTGTGCTTTGTGGACCTGACACAGAGGCTATGTGAACTAAGTGGGTCCAGAGAGGAGGCGGTTACAATAAAAAAAGGAAAAGCCATTACCTGAATCTAACAGCACCAGCACCGTGTTCATCTAAAAGGATATTGCCTCGAAAAAAAACTTGCTTAAACCAGCCTGACCAAATGTCAGTGAAATGTGCAGTTCTCGGTTTGCACAGCTGAAACAGAGCAGCAAACTCTTGTAACTCAATTAGGCCAGCCGGGAAACTGCAGACACACTTGTGAGCACAAGGCACAGTTGCACATTTTAAGAGTGCAGCCAGCATTAGCTCCAACATTCTGAAAGCAAAGAAAAGTGGAGAAGCAGTAGCAAGAGCGGACAACAAATTAGTATTTAAATTAAGAAGTCCTCAACATCCCATCTATCTGCAGTGCTTCATCCAACAACCTAACAACAGAATGACTGCGCCTGTGTAGGTGAGTAGCGATTGGCTGAGAGTCTGACATATCATTTCTTTCATTTTTTAATATCATGGTTATCACCATATCGTGACACCTCTAAGTTTTTAGAAAATGTTCTTTCTCCTGAGGAAACATAAAGAAGTGTGCTTCTCTGTATGACTCAAAAATGCAGCGGTAACTCTGCATGTTTTCATCTGTGAATTGGTGTGCGAGTGGGTGTGTTTTTGAGTACCTTGACCCTGCTGACAGCCTCCTGGGCTTGCATCATGCGTATGTTCTTGGAGGGGTTCCTCTCAGACAGCAGCTGAGTGGAGCCCAGGTAGTTAGCAGCAAAGATAATCCCATCAATCAGGTCTTCTGGCTCACAGGGTCCTGGGACTGGGCCAGGGAGAGGCAGAGAGGATGGTGATTAACAGGGAAACAAAAGGGAAGACAAAGCACATTTAGGCTGAAAGGGTGGAGTGTGCAGTGGAGACAGTGTTATAATTACTGCAGTCAGTGTGCTGTGTGAAGAAACAGAACTAAACACTGGAGATATTGGTGATTAATGGCTGGATAGGCCTCAGGAGTGAGATGGCCACTGGCTGTGAGCTGATGGAGGTGCAATGCTAGTGGGAGCTGTGATTAATCTGCATCTGTGATATGTACATGTGGAGTCTCAGACACTCATTTTGGAAGTAAATGTACCATCATGTTCTGATGGCAACTAAAGCCTTTTAAATCATATTATTAAGGCCTAGAACATGCTCAAAAACAGAGAAGTAGCATGAGAAGCCTGTGAGGGACACATTGAAGGCAAAGTGCAACGTATTGTAATTACTTGGTTTTATTTCAAATTATTACAATATTTTGATTTCATCACAAAACAGGTCTGCAGATTTACTTACCATCAACAAAGCTGGGAAAGGATGCAACCTTCTTTGTAGGCTGAAAGACAAAAACAGGTTATAACGTATAAATGTTATGAACAAGCTTACAGCGAACTGTTTTCCTTTGCTGCTTGAAAACAAACCTGCAAAAACCTTTCATCCTATTTGCTGATGTTTTCAGGTGTTATATCTATTTCTAAACAATGACAACACCATGTTCAAGTAGTTCCTATGGGGTCCTGGACTCATGATCGTGTCTAAATATATATTTCATTTAATAATAGGTACTGACTGAGCCACCTGTGTGAATTTTTGACAAATAACAGGTTTATTTCTCTTGCAAAACTCACGCAAACCCATTCTGCTGGTTTGGCTGATTAGTGGTTTTCATAAACAGTCATGACAACAAATCCTACATAAACAGTATGATGGACATGACGTTTGGCATCATGAAAGAGGTTTAGAAAGACCCTTCATTTCTTATGACTTTTCTACACTGCTCAGAAAAATTAAAGGAACACTTTGAAAACATATCAGATCTCAAAGGGAAAAAAAACATGCTGATATGAACTGGGTAATGTGTTATGATGCCACATAATTTGATGGAAATTAACATCAGCCTACAGATGAATTCAAAGATACCCTGAAAATCAAAGTGAAAAAATTATGTTGCAGGCTAGTCCATTTTGCAGAAATTTTATTGCAGTAACTCAAAATGATACTCAGTACTCTGTATGGCCCCCATGTGCTTGTATGCCTGACAAGGTCGGGGCATGCTCCTAATGAGATGACGGATGGTGTCCTGGGGGATCTCCTCCCAGATATGGATCAGGGCATGACTGAGCTCCTGGACAGTCTGAGGTTCAAGGACCAAAACATAATGTCCAGGAGAAGTTCTATTGGATTTAGGTCAGGCGAGCATGGGAGCCAGACAATGGTATCAGTTGCTTCATCCTCCAGGAACTGCCTGCACACTCTCACCACATGAGGTCAGGCATTGTTGTGCACCCTGATGAACCCACTGCACCAGTATACAGTCTGACAGTGGGTCCAAGGATTTCATCCTGATCCTTTACGGCAGTCAGGGTGCCTGACTGCGACTGTCTAGCCTATAGAGGTCCCTCCATGGATATGACTCCTCAGACTGACCAATCACTAAACCGGTTATGCTGAACACAGGTAGTATAACGTTCTCCACAGCTTCACCATACCCTTTCACATCTGTCACATGTGCTCATGGTGAACCTGCTCTCATCTGTGAAATGCACAGGGTGCCAGTAGTGGACCTGCTAATTCTGGTATTCTCTGGCAAATATCAGTCGGGCTCCACGGTGCCAGGCAGTGAGCACAGGGCTCACTGTTTCTGATTGTTTGGTCAGAGACATTCACTCTAGTGCCCCGCTAGAGGTCATTTTGTAGCTCTGGCAGTGCTCATCCTGCTCCTTCTTGGACAAAGGAACAGATACTGGTCCTGCTGATGGGTTAAGGACCTTCTACAGCCCTGCCCAGCTCTCCTAGAGTAACTGCCTGTCTCCTGGAATCTCCTCCATGCTCTTGAGAATGTGCTGTGTGACACAGCAAACCTTCTGGCAATGGCATGTATTGATGCGCCATCCTGGAGGGGCTGGACTATGTGTACAAACTCTGTTGGGTACGGGTATTACCTCATGCTACTAGTACTGACACTGACCCAAAGCCAAAAGCAAAACTAGTGAAAGAACAATCAGAAAAAAAGGGAAAAATGTCAGCGGCCTCCATCTGTAAAACAATTCCTGTTTTGGGGGTTGGCTCATTGTTGCCCCTCTAGTGCACCTGTTGTTAATTTCATTAACACCAAAGCAGCTAAAACTGATTAACAAGCCCCTCTGCTACTTAACTGACCAGATCAATATCCCAGAAGTTTAAGTGACTTGATACTATACTAAGATTAAAGGTGTTCCTTTAATTGTTTTGAACAGTGTATAATTGCCAGTGATACTGGTCTCTTCATCAATAAATTGTTTCACTGGGATTCCACTTGGAAAACAAAGCTTTCGGATGATCTGAAAGTCCAGTGACTCAAAATTTACAGAATTGCTCTTTTATAAGGACACAAGAGTGAAAAGGTCAATTAGAAACAAGGTAAGAACCTTATCTTAAGTGGACAGGAAGAAATGACACCTTGGTCTACGAAGAGAAACTTCATTTTTGTGCTTAGAATAGGCAGCACACAGATAAAAGCATTTAAACCCTGCTGTTGCTGAAAAGTACTGTAAAAGTAGATGAGGAAATCATGCAACGCAATGTCTTATTAACCAGGGGTGAAGAAGCTTTAGATGGCCACAGAAAAAACTGTGAGGCGATTCACGAGATTCAAAACCTGCCCAGTCTGCTGAGTCTTGCCCACATATTCAGAGATTTTACTCCCCTCAAGGACAAAGAAATAAGGACAGAGCCTGCAACAGTGGCATCCTCCTACCGCAGATGTCTCGATGAGAAATGGCTCTCATAAAGCCACAAGCAGAATGCTAGTCAATTATCAGGATGCTATCATGCCGAAAGCCGAGGACATGAGCCGAGGTTGTAATTACACAGTTACTCATTTACTTAAATGGTCACACACGCATACACGCACAAGCATAACCATATGGATGCACGGACACATAAACAATATATTGTGTATAAACAACAAGGACAATGAAGGAAAGTCTGTGACAGAATATCCAGAGAACATCTTACCTCTGGTACATTGTTGTTCTCCAGGGGGACGTTGAGGTCAGACCGCTGCTGTTTTCTGGGTTGTTCTGCGCCATTGCTCACCTGGAATGTCAACACAGAAGAACAGATGCAAGCAAATTATAACGTGATAAAAGAACGGGTAATGTTGCACAAGCTAAAGCAAGCACATGGAAAACATTTATTTTCTGTTTCCGCTGCTGCTTAGGCCGCGGAGGTTTCAATTCAGAGGAAACTGAGGTTTTGAATGTGTAGGCAGACCTGCTACCATCAAGGTGAATGAAAGAGTCAAAATGCCCTGTCCTAATAAAACCTAAGGTCTCTTTTTGCATACTGCGGAGTGTCAAGGTCAATTTGTTTGAAATGTTAAGCTACAAATACAATTCGATTAAATTCTGTCTGGTTTCAAACTCCTGTCAGCTGGAAAATAGTTAAGTTTGGTCTTTCAGCAGCCTGCTCTTTGGTCACATGTACAGTACATCCAATACATGCCACACAGAGGGAGGATTATATTTTTCCCATGTGGCTAATGTGGCTTCCTGCTTCCATCACTCATGTTTTAATGATGCATTCATCACTTAGAGTGTCTCTTGTCATATACAGTATAATTTTTATATATTTCATGAATGAAAATGAATACTACACAAACAGCTGCTGAGTAATCTCATAACTGCTTTTTCTTTTTTTTTTTTAAAATCATGTAATGTTTATATAAGAGCCCAACTACTCCATTTACTGCCCCATCAGCTCAGCTGGCCAATCAGTAATGATCGGGACTGAAGCAGTGAATACTTCCATACACAGTCTTTGTCTCTTCTCAAGCATATTCAAGGGGAGTGGAACATCACTGATGATGGCAGACCTCTTTCAATTATCCGGTACAGCCGGACAACAGTCAGTATAGTAGGAAGCATAACTTAGCCGGATGGAAAACACCCTTTCATTCTCCTGGGTACCCATTTTGCAGTCCACAACAGCTCATTAACATTTAATTGTATTAGTGGCTGAAATAAAATCCTCCTTCCAAGAAAGCCTCCTCCTCCTCCACGATGCAGCAGTGAAAAAAATGAAAGTCAGAGGAACGGCTGTCGTGGTGTCGTGCATCTGTATAGCCTCCTTTGCGAACAGAAAACCAGACATAAAGTCCTGATCAGTATTCATTGTGCACCCCAACTCAGTTGTGCAAACAAGCATTAAATTAATGAGATTCATGTTGTTGTTTGGTGGGATGGAATGCCAAACTGTGATGTTCTACGAAATTACTTTTATGAGCTGAATCCCAAGTGAACCCAACCCACTGTACAGGTGTGACTTTAACACCAATACATCAGTACTGTGTCAACTTTATACCATCAGTGCAAATAGAATTTACAAGACAAACACCAAATCAAATCAGCTTCAAGTCTGAATTAAAATTAAGAGATATCCACAATTTTTCTGTAAAATATCTTCAGCTGGAAGCAACATATCACTCAGCTGGATGATTTTGTCATGGAAATCACTGCATGGGCTCAGGAGCATTTCCAGAAATCACTGTCTGTGAATACAGTTTGCTCTATCATGCAAAAGAAGTCACATGTGAACACCGTCATCTTCTCTGGGCCAAAGCCCATTTAAAATCGACCGAGGCAAAGTGGAAAACTGTTCTGGGGTCAGATGAATCAAAATTTGAAATTCTTTTTGGAAAACATGGACACCGTGTCCTCCAGAGGAGATGGACCAGCTAGCTTGTTATCAGCACTCAGTTCAAAAGTCTGCATCTCTGATGGTATGTGGGTGTATTAGTGCCTGTGGAAATGACAGCTTGCACATCTGGCAAGGCACCATCAATGCTGAAAGGTATATACAGGTTTGGAGCAACATCATCATAATAATAATAATAATTACAATAGGGCCTTCGCACATTTTGTGCTCGGGCCCTAATAATACACTTATTTTTCAGGGAAGGTCTTGAATATTTCCACAAGGCAACACTAAATCACATACTGTATCTATTACAACAGCATAGCTTCATTGTATAAGAATTGGCCTGCCTGCAACATTTGGAGCATCATGAAATGAAGAAAATGACAAACAGGATCCAGGACTATCGAATAACTAGAATCCAGTATCAGACAAGAATGGCACAACATTCCTCTCCCAGAAATCCAGCAGCCGGTCTCCTCAGTTCCCAGACATTTACAGGCTGTTAAAAAAAAGAGCTTTAAACGTGGCCCTGTCCCAACTTTCTGGAGACATTGCTGCCATCAAATTCAAAAGGAGCTAATATTTTTTCATGAAATAGTAAAATCTCTCAGTTTAAATGTTTGATTTTTTTCTATTTTCCATTTTATTTAGAATGGAACATAGAAAACATATTAATGGTAAAAACCCCGACTGCTAAAATCACACACATTATTAATGTGAAAATAGATTCTTTTAGTAGATCAACACCAAGCTCTAAAAATCTGCTGGATTCTTTTTCATTTTTAAACAAGTAAATCACAAACTGACCGAGAAAGGATGTTATTATGAGAAACACTGTCAAAATGCTGATAAGATGTCAAAATGTACCAATGCTTAAAGCACATCAACACAGCATCTTTTTGTATGTACTTGTATGTGTGTGTAGATGACCTCCCTGTAGAGTTTTGTAACTCTTCTGTTATAACATAATCTTTTGGCTCCACACTGTGCACAAAAGGCACTTATTAAATTCACTGTTGTCCTGGTCTAGTCTAGGGTCATTCTGAAGTGGTGCACAAAGAAAATTTCTTTGAATAAGAGAGGACAAAATGACCGAATTATCTCAATGAGTCTGGGAGTCATCTCAATCTGCAGTTCACTGTATCTTTTTTTTTTTTTTTCATTTTCATCAAGTTACTACACTGTGTGACCCACTTCTGTGCTACAAATGAGCTACATATATACAGTGAATATACAAGCAAGTGTGCACGCCATGGAGCAGGTGTGTGTCAGCATGCTGCCCACAGGGGACTATCCCTGTTCTCTTTTTACCATCTGACTTTTAGGGGGTGGGGGAGCTCTGCATGTGCTTTGAATCTATCAGTGTGTATGTACAGTGTGTGTGCATTAATCAAGATCTGTGAGAGGCAGAGAGATGAGGAGGGGGACATCTCAAGGTAACGCAGGGGGAGGAGTGATGCTTCTGCTATTCTCTATGTGGTAATGAAAAACATGTCACCTGTAACTCATCTCCTGCTTATCACCACAAATCTCTTTAAATCATATCCAGTGGCAAGAGTCTGTTGCATGTTATCTGAATATACCGCAAAGGATCTGAGCTTACATTCATGTTAGTATTCCTGTCGTGTTCCTTTTTCCTGTTATAGCCTTGGCTTCTGTGAACAATGTGCAGCGGACAATTTAACTATAGTCAAACATCATACAACAGGTTTTGCATTAGGATCTAACTGAAAACATAATGTTTTGTGGAGGGAGAATAGGGGCTCTATCAGTGAATAGACCACAACAACAACAAACTCATCATTCACTTGAATTTCTTTATTGTTATTTATTATTTTGTACTGTGTTCATACTTGGACTGCAATCTATACACAAAGGCCTGGACCAAGAACTAATGCACCTTCATGCATTTGTCCAAAATCTATCAACACCCTACAAAATTTTGATTCCTATGAACACCAAGGGCAGCAAAACACAAACATATGTTTATATATATATATATATATATATATATATATATATATATATATATATATATATATACTTGGAAAATAAAGCATCCTATTGTTCCTTTAGTAGTACAATGGTTTGCTACTGGGGCATTACCAAGCCTCAAGGGTAGGGTAAAAATAAAAATTCTGTGACCTGAAATAAAAATAAATGCAATATTTTTCTTTACAGAACTGACTAAAACAGAATAAAAGCACCCAGGAAATAGGTCAAATTTGTCAGCACAACCACCACGAGGAGGCTTTGACATAAGTCTATTGAGACTGGGATATCTGCATGATTATCAGTAAACTGTCCTCATAAAATGATGTTTTCACGTAAGTTCAGTCACTAAGGAAACAATAAAACCATAAAATCTAAGAGTAAAAGTTGCATTTTACCCAACTCTTTTTGCATTTGGCTAAACACAGACTGTTTCCTGGGCTCGCACCTTAAAATCTTAAAAGAAACTGTGCAAATATGATCCTGTTACTGCATGTGAACATATACACACCATTTTAGGCCATCAAGAAAGTACACATAGTTACCTTGAGGTCCAATAATTAACCATAGGGGGTACATTTATGTAGCTTGTACCTGTGTGAACAGAAATGGACCTCCCCTATTTCTGAGTGCAATTAGCACTCAGAAATCTGAGTGCAATTAGCACTCAGAAATAGTGCTAATTGCACTATTTGAATCTGAACCATCTTAATGTGTTGTTCAATACATGAAAAGGTGAATGAACAATGTAAACACTGTTACTTCAGGCTATATAATTAAATCACAGTGTAGCCTGATAATGCATGGCTCATCTCTTTCATTTTTCTGTTGTTCTATGCAATAAATTACTTTCAAGCAGAGAGCCTTAAGGCAGGCCTCATTCAATTTAGGGATTAAATATGAAACAATAATAATATTTGCAAGCTGCTTCAAAATCAAGCTCACCTGCTCTTGTGGCCATCTCTGCCTGTCATCAGGGGAGTGTGGATGCACCTTGTGGCCTCTCTGGAGGTCAGGGTTGTTGTGGTGCATGGAAGGGAGGTTGAGGGACTTGGGCCTGCTGTCATGTCGGTGGTGGGGTGGAGGGTAAGGGGTTGCATCAGGCTTGGAGTGAGCGTAGTCACTTGGTGCGGGGTCTTGTGCCAGCTCCTCTGGGCTTTGGTCGGTGCCACTGCTGAGACTCCCCATGCTCATACTCATCTTAATCTCAGCAACAATTTGATCAATGTCCTCCTCAGCCTCCTCCCCCGTTTCCCCCTCTACCACCAGCACTTTACGGCTACGGTAGGGGGAGACTCGCACCGAGTTCCCATTATCTTCAGGGGCGTAGTAGTCTCCAGTGTAGGCCCTGCCATGCCTCTCCTCCTCGTCACCTTCCTCGTCTTCCTCCTCGTTAGGGCAGTAGTCCTCGCTCTCCACCTCCTCCTCTTCTTCTCTGTCAGCCCTTCGGGTGTGTGAGGTGTCTTGCATGGCAGGCTGGTGGTGGTGATGATGGTGGTGGTGATGGTCCAGGATGGGTTCGGGTCGTCCATTGTAAATCTGCTCATCAGGATCTTGCTCCACCACCTCACAGCGGACTTCTCCCTCTCCCTCACCCCACTCCTCCACCCGGTGCCTCTCGCATCCCGCCCACTGCTCCTGTTTGGCCTGGCACTCCTCTCTCCAGTCCTCTCGTACCTCCTCGTCTCCCTGCCTCCACTCTTCCCTCACCTCTTCCTCCTCTTCTCTCCACTCTTCCCTTGCTGCCCCTTCCCCCTCCTCATCTTCCACCCATTCTTCTTCTCTCACCTCCCCTTCCCCCTCCTCGGCCCACCCTTCCACAGCTTCCTGGGATTCATCAGTGTGGGATCCGCCTAGCTGCATGGTGCTGGTGCAGTCCCCCTGGCTGTGGCTGTGGTTGCAGTCTCCCTGGTTGCTGCAGTCCATGCCTTCCAGGTAGCTGTCGTCTTCTGGGCAGTAGCGGATGTAGTAAGTAACACCTTCATCTTCCTCTGCCAACCCTGGAGAGGTTTAATAATCACTCACAGTTATGTTGCTCATTCTTACAGCTTGCTTACTAATATAATTATTACTTAATCTATAAGTTTTATACATACTTGAGCTTACTGACGTCTCAATCAATACTCATCCTACAGAGTATTACTAAGCATGATTTCTAAGTTTGTTTAATATGAAGAAAATATTACTCTGTTAGTACTGAACTATTGGCAAACTAAATTTGGTACCCACAAAATGTTATTTACGGTTATTCCTTTGCTATGTCAAACAAATAAAAAAAAATAAAAAATCAGTGCTGCAAATATTATCCCTTGAAACTACGAAACAAAGCGTCCTGGAAATTTAAAAAAGCAGACAAAAAAAAAAAGAGGCAAAAAAAAAAACAAAAGCCAGTAACCATGATCACATTTACCGTCATCATAATCATCATCATCTGAGGTGTTGTTTATATAGTCAGAGCTGGAGTCATCATCCAGGCTGTCACCTCCATCATGGAAGTCTGCCTGGTTAGGGTCATCTTGGTCGTGGCTATGTTCTGGCGTGGAAGGTGTTGCTGGACGCTGATCCTGAAGTTCTGCATCTGGTTCATGGTTGCTGTAGCGCTTCACTTCCACCTCTGCATGTGCATCTGCTTCTGGATGACTGCGCCCTACGTCTTGAGACTTGGGAGAAGAATATTGTGCCTTACAGGAATGAGGGAGGGGTTTCGGCTCTTTGGGATAGCGGTGTGGGCGCTGCCGCGCTGGGAGTGCCTTCAGATCACGTGACTCTGTAGGATGAGGGGTAGGACAGGAGGCGGAGCCTGGAGCAGCCATAGTACTTCCTCCACTGGTCCCTGGCCTCTTCCTTTGAGCCATGATTGGCGGCTTACAAGCCATGCATTGTTGTGGGTTTTATCCTATGTGACAGAGGAAAAACAGGGGTGGAGCTTTAGAATGACATCAAATACTACTGATTCAGTAATTAAGTACATACTCACAAGAAGGGCTTTCTACAGTAATGGAAGAAATGATGAAGGCTAAAGCTGGGAGGATTATAAGGTTTTAGTACAAAAAACAACTATTTGCTTGTGTTTTTCAGAAGAGCTGGAAAAATGATGACACATTTCATCAACGTGGTAAATCTGCAGAACAGATTCCCTTTCCCAAACAAATACATCCTGGGAATCCAATATATTCATGTAATTAAGTAGGACATTCCCTGGTTTACTTTATCTACAGTCCAAAGAACACGTTGCCGCTTATTTAGCACAATTTTGGCTTCAAATTCACAGCAATGGATTTGACATGTTGCTCAGACTCAGTTTTATAACTGTAAACACAAAGAACAGAGAGCCTAAGTATAAGTATATTGCTTACACATAAATGTAATGGGACACTGCCAGACAAAGAATCAATAGTTAAATCAAGGTCATCTCCACATAGGTGCTGCACATGTGCACAGATACCAGTGCAGATGATCAGTCAATCAAGACATTTATTGATCCTTCTGAAGCCTACTCGCCACGAATAGTCAATGTGGAACACCGCAAAAGCTACTCCTATGCAAGATCTGTTTATGCAGGGCAGATAGAAAGAGACAGCAAAATGTTTCTCGCTCTAAAAGAATGAGGATTCTCGCTCGAATATGAATTGCCATTTTCCCTTTGGAATAGAAAATGAAAATGAGAATTCAAGGAGTATACTGAAAAAGGCATTAGTGTCTCTGTGTCACTGACTGTTTCTGAGAGCAACAGTCCAAGTTTATGATTAATTTTTCACTATAGTGCCTTTGTAGTGAAAGAATGTAAGCCATATTCGTCATGGTTTATAGATGTTTAACAGTGTTTTTGGAGGTTTCTTTGAAGCCAGTATTTGGCGACACTTTTTGTACTTTCAGCTACATAGATCAAACAGTACATGTCACTTTTATGAAAATAGTTATTAATGAGACACGATTACTAAAAAAAAAAAAAAATCGACTGTTCTTAACATTCAATATGCCACTCTCTAAATTGGAGAGCGGCTGAATAAAGGGTACGGGGACCAAAATATGTGTGCACTTTGTCTTAGGCAATCCAGTCAAAGAAAAAGAGTCTATATTTATATAAGGAACAACTAAGATCATCAAAACTGGGACAAGTGAGGGACAAACATATGGAGGATTAGGTACATAACACTAGTACTAAACTTGTTTTAAAAGGTTCTACTTATCCAGGGCCGGGTTGTGAGGGGCGGCAGCCCAAGCAGAGAAACCCAGATTTCTCTTTCCCCAGCCACCTCCTCCAGCTTATCCAGAGGAGGCATTCCCAGGTCAGCTGAGCGATGTAATCTCTCCAGTATGTCCTGGGTCTGCCCCGGGGCCTCCTCCCAGTGGGACATGCCCAGAACACCTCACCCTAGAGGCGCCCAGGAGGCATCCTAGTCAGATATCGAACCACCTCAACTGTCTCCATTCGATGTGTAATTAAATATTAATTTGCATAAATGAGTTTTAATTTCTATCACATTTGCTACATCTGGCATTTTCTTTTGCAAGGTATTGTTTAAAAATGTATTGTGCGATTTATTTTTTGGGGGGGAAAAAAAAAATCACACTGATGATGTAGAAGTCTCAAAAACTCAGAAAAACTCATGCATCAAATATGATACACCAGGCATTAAGGGGTTAAGAATATATATTTGCTGCACTGCATTTTAACAACCAGCTGAAAAAGTTCAGCTCTTGTGTACTTTTCGGTCAGGTGTATCCTTTGTGCGCTGCCATCCATTTTGTCACCACCCCTTCCTTGTTGTGCCATCCCGTTGCCGTGAACAACTGCCCTCAGAGAGGTGTTGCTGCAACTTTCCCTTATTTTCGCTCACCATAATAACATTTTCCATCACCAGTGATTATTCTGGTTAATTAGCCCTGCACAACCTGCCACAAACACATCTCCTCTAAAACACAGGCAGGAGAGCACACAGGCACACACACATACAGTTGGTTGTTCAGGGGCGTAAGATTAAATGTGCACACAAACATATGTGCATACGTGCCGGGATCCAAAGAACACAGCTAACATGAAGGTTTTTGATCACAGAGTATTTGTAAATGCAGACACATGGACACACCTGATGAAATACTGCAACACTACCATCTAATGAGGCATTGCTGCACCTGACTTGACAATTCAAAAGATTCCATCCAGTCCTTTTGGCAAATGATCTATATTAAAACCTTCACCTGTTTAACATATTCTAAACCATCTATTATTTAGATCTCTTACCTGGTGTCCTGAGGTTGTGTCTGCTGTACAATAGCACTGCGATCTGTTGTAACAACGGTTCCAACCTCCCTCAGCCTCCGCTCCTCCCATCCCCCACCAGCTGCTACACAGCATGCACCTCTGTGACTCCACCCTTCCTCTTTCTTCACTTTATAACCCGGCATCATCCCGTTTACATTCAGCCCCCCCCAATCCAAATCCCTAGAGTTAAGGGGAAGGATCAGTAACTATGGGTAACTGCATCCCCTGGGGGGACGATACCCTTTGACCTCCTCTTGGCTTCCTAGATTCACAAGTCACTTGTTTCTCATATGGCGTTGCCTGACTGATGCAGCAGTTATATTCACGTCACATTTTTTGATTATTTACACCCCAGTGCCAATACAATTGCCATGTAATTTTGGAAATCCGGTAAGTCCCTAGCCAGGTGGCTTTTCCCAAATCAGCTTTGTGTGGCATGTATTTGGGATTTGACTGTGTTTATTCACTTTGCATGAATTTGTACTTGAATGATAATACCATAATAACAACACTCACAAGGGATGTGTCTCACCTGTTTAGTAATTTTAGAATAAACTATGGCACACAATACATCTGTGCTCCTACATGGGTACAAAGCCTGTTTGCACTTTCTATTTCTTTTGGTTTGTTTATGTTTTGGTTACCTACCAGTCCACCCACATTTCCCACTTTGATGAGCACAAACATCCATCCATCTATTACCTTAAGAGCTTATCTAACTTAGGGTCACAGGCAGCCTGTAGTCTGTACCAGCTGTGAGTGGGTGAGAGGCAGGGTGCACTCTGGACTATTACAAACACCACACACTCTCACATACACACCTACGGCCAATTTAGAATTGCATAAAACTAAGATGCCTGTCTTTAAACTGTGCAAGGAAAGTGGCCCATCCTGACGAAAGGGGGAACATGCACAGACACACGGAAAGGCCCCAACTTAGCAAAAGGTTTGGACCTAGAACCTTCTCTCAGCCCAAGATACTAACACATCAGTAATTTTTATACTGAGATGGGGTGCACTACTAACAAGAGAACCAGGAGCTATGTTTCATTATGCTGCGAACTGAAAAAAAATAAGCTCTGCAGGAAACAGAAGCAGTCTTCAGCTATAAGACATGAGGCATCAGCAGGAAGAATGGGAACAGTGTGGGATCCTGAAACTCAATATGCCTATGTGTGATGCAAGCATTTTGTCAGTGATAAGCCAAATATCCAAATGTAGGCCATCATAACTCTGCAAGCCAAGCTACAGAAGCCTGTATTACAGTGAAATGAGAATCACTCAGAGAGCTAACAACAGCAGCTTTCTAACAGCTAACTAGACCTAAAGCCATAAAATAATCCTCCAATATAGTAAATTATAAAATTTTTAGCCAGACATAGTGTCAGTTGTATATTGCATTCTTTTTGGTTTTCCCATTGTGTGTGCGTGGTTTTTCTCCATCTAGTTTAGCGTTACTGCTGATTAAAGGATAATGCAGTTTTGAAAATATCAGGCTCTCCTGCTCTAGGCCAGCAGTTGGCAGTCAGATGCTATCAGGCTATGTGTGGGCACACAGGTAGCGCTTGTCAGCTCAAGACAGCAGCTGGTGATGCTGAACTGCCAAAGGAAGCAGTCAGTAAGGTATGGGGGTGGGGGGGGGGGGGTCTGTCTCATTGGATCAGTGACATCCCATATTCAGTGCAGTTTTTTTCTTTATTTTTTTTCATCTCGACTTTCTCCATTCCTCTTTGATAAGCATAATAAGACAAGCGCCAGCTGCTATTATGTTTCAGACCATTCTCAATTTGTTCTGAGATTACCTGGATTCATAGTGGCATGAAAATCTGAAGCGAGCTTATCTCCTTTACTCTTCTGCATAGATATTTGGAGGTAAATTCAGACTTCTGACTAATACTTTTCTGCAGGCGCTGAATGTATGTGATTGTATCCTGTCAGCTTGCCCTCAGGGCTACTCTTTACAGTTTGTGTGACTTTAAACAGGAAGTGTAGCTCACAGATGTTAAGTTTGGGGCAATGTAAGGGAATGCATTCAGCATTTTTCATAATGGCTCCAAGTGTTTCGGATTGACTCGCTGCAAATGAATTCTCAATCTCCTGGGTCTTCTTCTATATTCTTTCCCCCTCTGTCTAGTCAGCTGCAGACAAGTTGCTGCTCCAAGGCTTCTATGCATGAGTGCATGGCACTTTGTGTTAGCCATGCAGACAAACAGTTTGATTGTGACTGACCTCTAAATTGCACATGACCGCATATGTGAACTTGGAAGACTATAACCATATAAGCCTCTCCTGGGCAAGCTGTTTCCGTCTCTTTTACTTAATGCAAGCAGGGAAATGCTCTAGCCCAATGGGACTAGAATATCTGAATAGAAATGGAGTGGATAAGAAAATAAATCAGTGCCTGGTGCACAAAGAAATCAAAATCCAGCTGGCTCCATCACTGTACACTTATTTATCCCCACCTGCACACTCACCAAGTATCTGTCTCCCACACAAATGCTTTGAAATATAGGCACCGACTCAAGCTGTAACCTTCAGTGCTAAAAAAGGCTTGACACACACATACACACACAGAGGCAGCACTAACAGCAGCATATGAGCCTGCCTGCCTGCAGTATCCCATTTGTTGGTTTTGAGCTGCACTGGGAGCCACTTGTCTTCACAGACAGACCTATTCAGGTCTGTTTGAATAAAAGCTTCAGCTACAGTAAGACAAAGCTTTAAATTATCCTGGGATACTCCCCTTGTACATTGATGTCTTGAAATGTGTGCATGTGCATGGATGTGTTTAGTGTGCCTAAATGAAAGGCTGAGGAGCAGACAGAGGGCAAGAGGAGCAGTCTGAAAGAAGCAGATGGCTTGGTCATAGTGTGAAATTTGGAAATGCTAATGTTTCACTGTTCCGAATTCTAAGTTATGACCACCGATCACACCAGTGAATTAGACAGCCAGGCTTCAACATGGAAGAAGAAGTAGAGACCAGATAAGACAAGGACAGAATCACAAAGACGGAAGGTTATCAGCTAAACTGTAACACAGCTATTCAAATCATAAATGCCACAAGACAGAAATTGACATCTTCACTGATGTTATTAGGATATGAATGATAAGTAATGATCACTGATTTATTTAACTGAGATTTTAACAACATTAAGGTCAAAACAAGACACAGAAATCTCTCACACACCCACAAAACAGTGTTTCCCTCCATCCAGGGTTATCAGGGTTACGAGGGGGCCGGAGTTGAGCTGTTATAAGGTGAAAGGTGGGGCACACCCTGTAAAGGTTGACAGTCTATCACTGCTGTTGCTTCTACTGGGCAATAATTCTCATTTATAAACTTTCAGCTGAATGGCATTGTAAAGATGTAAAAACATAAAAAAATATGCTTCAACTTAATCGTGTAAAAAAAAATTCCCATTTTACTACTACTCCGGTTTCCCCAGTTCTTCCCCGTTTTGCCGCTTTCCGTTCTGTCTGCAGTGCCTTTGTCTGCCTGTGTTCCCGTCTCTGTCATCTCATTTAGTTAGTTAGCCTTAATGTCTCAATGCAGCTATTTGTTCCTTGGTCACATCCTGTTTTGCTTTGAAATTTATTCTATTTATATATTAATTAACTGTATTATTTAATATATTTCTCTCGTGCCTTATTCTCATTTCACTTCTTGCTTTTTTCCCCTTTGTTGTGATCATCTGCTCCACTCTTATTAGCCCCCTGTGTATATAGTCTTGTCTTCCCCTTTGTCCAGATGTCAGTTTTTGCTCCCTGATGTGCAGCCCTGTTTGAAGTCCTGTGTTCTTCCCCAGTGTGACTTTAACTACTTGTGTTTTCTTTTTTTGGATCACTGCCTTGTGTTCCTTTTTGTATTTTGTTATTTCTTGGGCTTTTCATCAGCTGCAATAAAGGCTCTCTCTCTCTCTCTCTTTTTTTTTTTTAATTATAATTCTCTCTTCTTGAGTCCTACACCTTTTGGCAGGTTGTGAAAGATCAAGTTTCTCGATGAAGCTTAAATTGTTTAATGTTATGATCTTCCGCATTTAATCCATTGCACAATTCTATATCCAAACATGTTTTGTGCTGATTTTTTTTTATCAAGTTTTATTTAATCAGGAAGTGAAACTCTTGAGATCAAGAGTCTCTTTTGGAAGACCAACCTGAGCCCAGATTGGCTACATTAACATAACGCTCCCAGAGGAACCCACACAAGCACAGAGAGAATATGCTTTGATTATTTTAGTCAGTGAATGAAAATTAATTTCAAATGTGTCATTGTTTAACATGTTTGCTGCATCTCAGCTGCCTATTTATCACAAGTATCATCATTTAACAGCAAATGGGTACTTTTTATGACCTCTTTGGAGTACAAGTGGAGCAGTGGGAGTGGAGAAAATAGCTTATTGAAAGGCTGGAGCATCACAGTCTCTCTTGTTCCAAGTTAATTTCAATACTGAGGCAAACAACCAACAAAAGGCCACTGCATGTCAACAGTAGTTGCCACGATGTTAAACAAGTAAACACTATTAGTATTAGCTAGATCACTGACATTTCAAAGTTACTGACTGTTGAGTGCCTCGCTCTGTCTAGATTTGACCTTTCTCTAAAGATTTGTTTACTTGGAAGTTAATTTTTTTTTTAATCTTTGTAAAGAAATTGGAATTCTGGAGAATATTCTTCATAAGACCAATACTGAACCACAGCACACATTACAGCCAGCGAAGCTGAAACTTTCATGTCAAGTCTCTGACTATCCACTGTTGTTTTTCTGATGTTTTTCGATATTTACGTTTTCTTTTTCCATTTTTCCTCCTAAGATCTAGCCAGATTAGATGGGTCATCTAGAAAGCAGCAATCGGTTTGTGGCATACACTCACCGGCCACTTTATTAGATATACCAATTGAACTGCTTGTTACCAAAAATATCTAATCAGCCAATCCAATGGTAGTAACTCAGTGCATTTAGGTATGCAGATATGGTTAAGACAATCTGCTGAACATCAAACCGAGCATCAGAATGGGGAAGAAAGGTGATTTAAGTGACTGAATGTGGGGTGGCTGTTGGTGTCAGACAGGACTCTGTTTCTGAAACACCCACATCCACTGGGATTTTTCCTGCTCAACCATCTATAGGGTTTACAGAGACTGTTCCAAAAAAGAAAAAATATCCAGTGTGCAGCAGTCCTCTGGGTGAAAATGAAATTGTTAATATCACAGACATCCTTGAAATAGAATCCTTCAAATGTAAATGTATTACTTTTGTATTTAGCTTTAAATATGTGGTAGGTTTTTTGTTTGTTTGTTTTACATGGCTTGTCATATAAATTTTGTTTTGTTTTGTCTTGGGATTATTTTTTTTAGCACTGTTTAGAAAGATAAGGTCCACTATAAACTAATCATTTGACCTACTTGTTAATGTCCCATTCTTTCTCTTCAGAAAACCAGCTGTCTTAAATTATTGGACACATTTTGACAAACTGAGGAATGCGTCCAAGCATGATGGGGATTCATCAAGCATGTAAATATTCAGTGGTCCATGAAATAAGCAGGGCTGCCATTCATTCTTCATCTTTATTAGGGTCAGATCCAATCACGTGATCTTGTAAACATTTAACCGTGTGACATTAAACTGACCTTACAACACTTCCACATCATTACACACATGCTGATAAATTGTGTAACAGCATCACTGTGCTGGGTTATGCGGCTTGTAAATAAAGAAGCGCTATCAGAGAGAGACAGAGAGAGAAAATGAGTTTCTCAGCTCTGTCTCTGAGCTGTCTCATTAAGATTCAACATTTGTTCTCCTCACAGTCTCCCACTCGCTTCGGGATGACAACAAGAGAGAATATGTGGAAGACGGGAAGGGAAAAAAAAAAAAAAAAAAAAAAGCCAGAGACTTGGTGAGCAGCAGGAATGGCACAGGACCACAGAACGCATCGCTCGCTCCCCCGCCATCCTGCCTGCCAATGTCCATTTTGCCACTTCAAGCACAACACCACAGACACACCCTCCTCCTTCACCCTTGACTGTTACTATGGCAACTCTTTGTTTCCAGCTCAGTCTCTTGAGGAGGACTGCCTAAGCCAATCATCAAATAAGCCCTAGTTCAGAATAAACACACACATGCACGCATTATTCAAACAATCCCACTGTGTTTTACCACCTTTTACTTCAAATGCAAATGTAAGACTTTTGGTGTAGACTGCATTGACTAAAGTTCCCTCTCTCAAAGATGAATCGTCAAAGAACGCACAAGATGGGTGTTTTGCTTTTTGGGTGGATCAGAGGACCAAATTTAGCAGCTACAAGGACACAAACAACAAGCCTCAGATGAGCTTCACAGCAGTGTTAAGTTACATAAGAAAGCATATTCTGTATATAAAACACGGCCGTAACATCTGGGTCTGATAAATTAAATCAATGTGGAAATGCCTTAAACCTGTATTCTTTCTAATAGCCTGTCTGGAAGAAGACTTGCAGTTGTAAAGTTGTCTAATGCCTAAATTATGCTTCTGCGTCAGGTCTTTGCGGGCCTATGTATGTAAACTGAAACCCTATGTGGTAACTTACAGCGAAACCTGACGTGTAACTCTCAAGAAATTAAACTACATGTCGTGTCGACACAGCCCGAAAGGATTGTGATTTCCTCGGAGGGTTCAGAGGGGATTTGTGGTTATGTATGTAGGCCCCGCAAGGATGGCCCCGCAAGGACCCGATGCAGAAGCATAACTCAGGCCTAAGGGAAAATGGCTCTGGGCTCCTTTGTGATCCCAGTAAACACTTTCCTGATTACTTTATGGGTTCAACAGATAGTTTGACATTTCATAACAGGACTTCATTAGCCAATGTGTGACATCACAGTGGCTACGTCCACCATTTATACTGTTCGTTTATATTGAAGACAACACTTAAGGGGAAGAAGCCGCTGCCACCACTACAAATAAAGAAGAAACTAGAAGCACTCAGAGAGCGCAAACCTCCGCCAAGGCCATAGGGTCACTGACGCTGTAATACGTGTATCTAAATACTGTGAAATAATCTTTCATCTTTCCCAGACAACAATAACCCCCTTTCCCGCAATAGTGAAGAATCCTTAAAAAAATTCCTGGATCCAGATCGTGATCCGGATCACCGCCAAAATTTAATCACTTCTTCCTCTTGTCATTTCCAACCACTCCACAAAATATCATCGAAATCCGTTCAAAACTTTTGGAGTAAACAAACAAAAAACAGACAAACCAACGCGACTGAAAACATAACCTCCTTGGCGGAGGTAACTGTCAAATCTGGAGCTGAAGAAAACTAAAAAAATGTACGCGAGAAGAGAAGTTGTTCTTCAGCTTCTTTGATACCTGTTTTCAGCCACAGCACAGGTGTGGCTTTAATGACATCTGTTTTGGTACCCTGAGGATGACGTTTAATAAATTTGGTGATTCCTTTAACTTTCTGTTACTACTGCCATGTTGTTGGCCCCTGTTTTTTTGAATGAAACAGTTGTACAACAATTGGATGGATTGCCACGAAGTACATTCATGTTCACCTCAAGATGAACTGCACCAACTTCATCAGTGATCCCTGACTCGCCCACTAGTACCACCACCACGGAAACATTTCACCTTGTCCTGAAACATGGAGGCAAAATTCCAGCAAAACTAATGACATTTCCATCACCCTCATGATAACACATTAAACTTGGATGGTAAGCGTGATCTCTACTTTAATTACAGCAGCTAAACATCAGCATGATTTCACTATAAATAGGTGCATGTTTACCTTTAGCTCAAATCCCAAGTGAAGCCTGACAGAGACACTAGCCTGGTATTTTCCTGGACCACACTGAGGTTATCTGCTTGACTGATATCTTGGTGAGTTGCTTTATGCCTCAGTGGGAAGAAAGGTGCGTTAGAGGGTGTTGTCATGCCAGACCAGTTGCTCACCTGCTCAGAGAAAGCTGACATTTTTTGGGCGGCTTCTCAGTGTGCCAAGCACTGATGTTTCACCATGAAAATCACCACTAGTTAAATGAAAGAAAAGTGAAAAGCAGCAGATATTTTGCAGGACCCTCACAAAAAAATCCTAGGAATATTACTACTGTTTGTCAGTATCAAACATATACCTCCTCATCTACACCAGAATTCCCTACAAAGGTGAGATCTGCATCTTCTTATTTCAGCCTGTTTAAACTGCAGTCATGACCTACGGGGATATCATCATCATCACAGACGACATGAAGGATTTTGTTGAAAAAATACTGCATGCTCAGTCTGATTTTTTTCCACAGATCGTTCCCTGCTCACATAACATCAGCCACACTGGAAAAATTTGAAACGAGCAAAAATGAAGGCAATACTGAAAGGCAAACAACATCGGCTTTGAACTTCTTTCAGACTTGACTCAAAAATATAAACATGAACCTTCATTTCTTTAAGAAGGTCTCGCTGAATACTGAATATTTGAGGCAGTTTTGCGGCTCCATCTGGACAACAAAAGGGGAGCTTTACAGCACCAGCAGCTCGGAAGGGTTTAAATTGCTGTATAAATGAGCCTCGAGTTAACTGTTCATGGGATTTAATGCAGCACCCAGAATTCATTTCAGCAGATAATGTCTTCAAAGGTGTTGTAAAAGCGACTAGAAGGGGAGGTAAAAGCGGAAAGAGCACACAATCCCCTGGTTTCGCCTAAAGAACAGTACATCTTAACATATTCTGACAATGAAAAGAATCTCCAAACTGATTAATTCGTCATAAAATGTGACAAGGATATAACCAAGTATTTCACTGTAACATTAATTGAAGACACAAGAGCCGCTGGGGGGGGGTTAATATCCCCTCTGCTTGGCAGCATCTCCCATTGATACTTAAACAAAATTCCATCTATCTGCAGCCTAGGGAGGAGTAACAGCTGAAACAGGCTGCTTCTGTTCCCTTGGGAGTAAACCAGTTGTCATATGTGTTACCCAGAGGGAGCAAAGACGCCTTACACCAAAGCTGCTATACATAAACTGCATAATGAGGGACTAAAGGTTAGGGAGATCATGGCAGTGATTTGGCAAAGGTAAGAAGTTTTATATAAACACACAGGGACTATGATGTGCATTGTTTACAATAAAAACTATGATGGCAAAAAAAATATGAAAGATAAATAAGAAAAACATCTTACAGGTCTGAAAGGTTGTGTAAAGTTTAGTGGAAATCATTATTTAAGAGAAATAGAGCTCTCAGATTAACCTCTTAGCTCATCTAAGTCCCACAGAGTACTGAAGTGACTACTGACAGACTCTTATTTTACTGTTTACATAGCAAATGGAAACACACAAATAAATGCAGTTAACACAAAGTAGCCGGCCTCTGGTAACATGGAGATCTACACAAACAGCCTGTAAGCCAGTGTGCTGAAAGCGTTTATGTACTGGCAGCAGTCCACGTCCAGCAGACTTGCAGAACTTTTTGTGCCGGCTGAGCCAAATAAAAGACCGTCCTGCGGCCTTGTGCCTACGACTAATTCAAAGCTACTCTGATATTCAGTACTCAGGAATCCCTCTTATGTAATATTGCTTCATTATTGCATGGGCAAGCCAGAATAACAGATGGGAGATTTGCTTGTGAGGTGCAGGAGGGCTGTCATAAAACAGCCACAGAAAGCAGTGTGCTTACGCAATATTTCTGCCTGTAAATAAAATACAACTTCAAAAAGAATTCTGGAAAGTTTGAAAAAATGTAGCTTCTCACATATGTTGTGCACATTTTAGTGCTCGGTTGCATGCTGCCTGTAGTCTTTGTGATTAGTTTAAAAAGCACTTAAATCAAGATGCAGCACAATACAGTGTTTCTGGTGAGTGTGCCTTTAAGTCAACAAAGTTATTCTATCACTGTACACACACCAACACAGGAGGATTACACACATTTTGCCTTCTTAAAACATGCTGCATATCACCTCTACATGTAGCTGTAGTCCTATGACCTCATCCGGCTACACTGACCTACATTTTAAGAAAGAACATGAAACACTGTTTCATAAAGATTGCCTGGCGACAACCCCAGCTTGCAGAGAGCTAAACACAGCTAAATGGCCCCAGAGGGAGACAGATACTGGGGCAATTTCACAGGGTTTAATTGAAGCTGCCAACTGGGTTTGGTTACTGATGAGAAGGAATGAGTTGAGAGAGACAAACTTGGTGGAAAACAGGAAAAGCAGCCTTGACATCCCACCAGCTCCCAGTCACGGTTGGGACTGCCACTGTGCACCCACATCACTGGCAGGGAAAATATTTTGATTTGGATGCAATGAGAAATTCTCCCCACTGCTCTCTCCCAAACCGAATGAAGTCTGACAGCAAAATATCTGAGTTTTAATGTGACTGTGTATGGAGATGCTGCTAATTCAAATATATGGCTGTTTGCAGTGTTGGCTGATTAAATTTGTTTTTGTTTGTTTTTTTTTGCTGAAGCTTTGTCATAAACATGACCAGAAATGAGAATAAAAGAAATAGCAGAAAAGCAAAAAGTGATTCTTTCTCCTGTATAAAGATTTATCATTGGCTTTTAATTGATAAACTATGTTTGCTAAAATGTAATATTGTGTTAGCAAAATCAACATTATTTATGTTAACACTTCTGATTTATATATAATCATATATTATAATTACACAGTTACATAATAAGTAATCTAAATTCATACTTACACACAGAAATTGTCATGTGAGGGGGAGTGGTTCATTTTTATTGCTAAGAATTCAGCTATGGACAACAACAAGACTCATATTTGCCTGCCAGATGCTGACCTGCCATTCCTCCTGTGTTATCTCTGAATTGCTCCCCTGGCTGACACAATGCTCCACCTGATCTCTTTCACAGCCCTGCTTCATGTTGATCCCTCTCCAGAAAAGGCGTCACTCTCCTCGGGCCTCTAATCCTCATTCTTTGTCAACTTCTAATCACCAGCGGTTATTCTTCAGCAGCCTTCGCTCTCTTAACCTCTGTCAACTCCTTTCAAATCACTACAGCAGCCCCAGCTTGAAACTGCGGAGCCAGGTAACTTCTTGTTAATTAGCAGCAGCAGCAGACATTTGACAGTTGCTTCATAATTGCATTTAAGCTGGACAATACACCGCAGTATCAACTCTATCCTCCAAGAGACAGTTCAGATATCAGACCACACCAAAAACAGGGTGTACTTCTGCTCCCACAAAGCTGTCGTGCACACTGACAGAATCCTGAGGAAAAATGCTAATAATATTCATTGGATGTGGTGATGGCCATTGTATTCTTTGACAGCGCAGAAAAGAGTGAGCAATATTGGGCTGGGAAATATCTCCTTATCTTGTTGAGAGACAGACAGACTGAGTGGTAACGGCCAGGCCTGCTAATACAGTTTGGAGGCAGGCACATGAAATAACTTCTGGGTTCGGTCAATCACACTCACCTTCTGGGAAAACAGGAGGAAAATATTCATCAGCTTTCACACAGAAAGCATTTCCCATCAGCCCTAACCTGCCTTTTTTTCCACATCTATGCATAGTTAGAGGGAAATGCCTCAAAAACAACACACCTAAGTGTTGACAAAATTAACTGTAAGCAGAAGGCAAGCTTTCCAAAGGGTCAGTGTTTGCCAGAGGGGAGGAAAAAAAACATGCTTTAATATTTTTCCTTTCTTTGTTTTGCAGTGATTCTATTTGCGAGGCCAACCTGCACGCCTGCACATCCTGAAAAGGACCGTGCGAGCACGCTGCTAAGCTTTGTGTGGGTTTTTGTTTGCTTTTAGTATCACTGGCCAGCCGATAGGCCGAGAATTAATCACTGAGACAGCGCCTGCTCGGCCACACAGAGAACCAGCAGCGCTCCCGAAAGAACAAAAGACAGTCAGATGTCACACAGAGAGGCTTGGGTTTCATAATCAGTCCAGTCCCATGTCGCACTGGCATTTTATTTATCTATGTGTGTGTGTGTGTGTGTGTGTGTGTGTGTGTGTGTGTGTGTGTGTGTGTGAGTGTGTGTCTGTGTGTGTGTGTGTGAGTGTGTGTGTGTGTGTGTGTGTGTGTGTGTGTGTGTCTCAGACCTGTATGAGAATGGGTGCCAGCTGACACAGTATCTCTAGTTTGTTTCATCTGACTGCCTATCGTAGTGTGTGTGTGTGTGTGTGTGTGTGTGTGCATGTGTGTGTGTGTGTGTGTGTGTGTGTGTGTGTGAAGTTGTCACATCAATCCTCTCAAAGCAGTGGAGGTTTCAGCGGGGGGGTCACACCTCTCAGCATTTTTTATGCTTTATTGTACCCAAGGGAAACGAACAAAGTCAGGCTGGAAGATTGAAATCTGGCCACCTCCACACCACTTAGACACAAACACATGATACATGTTCCACTAGCATCTCTTTATATTTTCTGTATTCCCCAGCAACTGTTCTTTCATACAAACTTGAAAGCATAGCAATATCTATTCACATGCGTTGCATAATCTACAAAGTACTGTTTTTCTTTTTAAGTGAATTTGCTTTTGAGAAACAGACAACACACCTGTGAGTCCCTTCATATCAACTATAAAGCTATGCTAATGAGGTTGGGGAATCTTTTCGAATGTGGAAGTTTGGAGAAAACAAGGAGACAATAATCACAGCAGCAAGCGCAGTTTGACAGAGAAGGCAGGCCTGCTATGTAATAATGCATGATTCAAAGCTATTTTAAGATTGTGAATTGCTGAACCTAAATTTCTTTGGGGAAATCTCACTCACATTGCTCAGTGGAAACTATGCCAAGCAGGAATACAGTCAGTGGTTCGTTTTTTGGTAATAATGCTGGTGCTGGCTCAGTGTTCTACCTAGAATAGGTGGGGAACATTCTTCTGCAATATTTGGAGTCGGTCCATTGTTTCTGATCATTCTCTGTCCTGGTTTAAATAGTGAATATGAAGGCAGGCTGTGTAAGCATCTGAGAGTAGGTCTGATTGCAGCCATCTCTAGATACATCTCTAAAGATGTCTAAAGATAGCAAACTAGATATTACATCAAGATCAAGTAAACTGTTTTCATATTTTTTTTTATGATTAATTAATACCAGAACTTGCTAATACCCCTTCAAAGGTCAGAGTCAAAACACATTCACATAAAATATTATGTTGATTTATGGTTTAAAATCGATGCATGAATATGATGAAGCTTGCTTAGCCATTATTTTTTTCCAGTTCATCAAGTGTTTTTTTTTAACCTCTGTGATGGATGTAAAAGAAAAATTAAGCCAATGTTTAAGTTTGCACCTTTATTACTGATTAGTCTGATGATCATTTTTGATCAGAAAACTAATCATTTAATAAAATCTCAGCGTAACAACCGACTACAGTCAGACATGATGATCCATATTTCATGTGACCAACCCAAAACCCAAACACATATAATCATATAGAATAATCATATAGAATAAGCACACAAAAAATAAAATAATAATTCTTCTGACTATTGACTAATGAATTAACTATTTGTAGCAGTTTTAGCTGCAAGTATCAATTATTTTAATCATTGATGAATTTATGTATTCTAGATGGTTATAAAATAATGGAAAGGAAGAAAACATTAAACCTTTGGAATTACATGATTTTCTGCATTAATGTGCCATGTAATGCGATCTAATGAAACTCACAGTACATTCTATCCAAACAATCTATTAAAGCGGGCCTATTATTATCATTTCCAGCTTCATATTTTTCATAATTGGACTCTACCAGAGTAGCTTTCTGTGATTAACAGTTCAAAATACTCCTTATTTATATTCTCAGTTCATGTAGTCTGACGCAAACCAATTTATTTCTTTTCCCTTTGAGGCTGCCCTCCCTTTAAGACAATTTTTGTTTGATTGGCTGCCTCTCAAACAGAAGGTTTGAATGGCAGGCAAGTGGGGTTTCTGCTCTCACAGCCAGAGCTATGTATTCGATATGACTATACTTAAAAAAATCCCTATATACTGACATCATTTGGAGCCAAGAGTAGAAAAATAAACTGTCAGGAATTGCCTGTACATATGCTGACATAATTTTTCAAAACTTGGGCCATGTTTTTTAATGTGCATGCACCATTGTAGTAGAATATATATGACAGGAAATGAGGAAAAGCCTAATAGACTGTTTGTCCCTCTGACTGGACACCTCTCTTAAATACTTAACAAAGACTGAACAAGAGGAGGTTTTGATCATTCTTACAGATTTTCTCAGTCTCAAATAAATACTTCACTTCAGGTTCTCTCCCACAGCACGTCTGTTGGGTTAACCTCTGAGCTCTGACTGGACCACTCCAAAATACAATATGTATTACAGTATTTTCTCAAATACACAGCAGATTTTAAGTAAAATAAAAACCTTTTCAATCTCATGGTTTGCCCTTTTTTGTCATTAAGAACCTAACTTAATCCAATGCAAACTGATTAGCAATCCTTACAAAGTAGGCCTATATCTGTTATATTTTCGACAATTTCATTAAATAATAAAAAAACAATTCTCTGTCCAATTCTGCTCCCAAGGTATACATGAATGCCCTGCACATAACCCTGCAATGCACTTAAATTGCACATGCAACCATCCTCAAAACTAGTCTAAAGCTTCAGCTCCTTTTATAGCTTAAAATCCATGGACTTCCCATAAATACTGCAAATAGAGGGAGTCTCAAAAGCTGCAGTGAGAACAGGCAGAATAATAGATGTCTGCTTTTGCATGTGCACATTAATGTAGAGTAATGTCTCCTAGTTAAAAGAAAGCCATGTATAATGCATTTTAATGAAGTCACTGATCTACAGTAATAGAAAATGGGTTTTAATGTGAATGCATACCAGAAAAATAGTGTTTATTTTTTTTGCATTATACACTGCTCAAAAAAATTAAAGAAACACTTTGAAAACATATCAGATCTCAATGGGGAAAAGCATGCTGGATATCTATACTGATATGGACTGGGTCTTGTGTTAGGAATGAAAGGATGCCACAACGTTTGATGAAAACAAAAATTATCAACCTACAGAGGGCGGAATTCAAAGACACCCCAAAAATCAAAGTGAAAAAAAAAATGATGCAGCAGGCTAGTCCATTTTGCCAAAATTTCATTACAGCAACACAAAATGGTACTCAGCAGTAGTTTGTACGGCCTCCATGTGCTTGTATGCCTGACAATATCGGGGCATGCTCCTAATGAGATGATGGATGGTATCCTGATCAATCTCCTCCCAGATCTGGGCCAGTCAATGGTCAATGGCACTTGAGAATGTGCTGGGAGACACAGCAAACCTTTTGGTGATGGCACGTATTGATGTGCCATCCTGGAGGAGTTAGGCTACCTGTGCAACCTCTGTAGGGTCCAGGTATTGCCTCATGCTAGCAGTAGTGACACTGACCCTAGCCAAATGCAAAACTAGTGAAAAAAGAGCCAGAAAAGATGGGGAGGGAAAAAATGTCAGTGGCCTCCACCTGTCCTCCTGTTTTGGGGGTTGTCTCATTGTTGCCCCTCTAGTGCACCTGTTGTTAATTTCATTAACAGCAAAGCAGATGAAACTGATTAAAACACCTTCTGCTACTTAACTGAGAAGATTAATATCCCAGACTCAATCCTATTTTCCAATTTTTTTTGAGCATAGCGATTTATTCATCTGTACATTTTATTTATCTGTGTGTGTGTGTGTGTCTCAGACCTGTATGAGAATGGGTGCCAGCTGACACAGTATCTCTCTCCACTGCTAACAAAAGCCGCTGTGGCCAAAAATGCAAAAAAATAAATAAATAAAAATGCTGTAGTATCATAAAACATACTTTCTTTATGTAATGCCTCTATTTTCTGTATTTTATTGCTGCAGCTGCTGTTCCTGTGTGCTCTTTGTACTTCATGTCTTTGTTGTGTTCTTAAGATTCCTTTCCCTCTGGCATACACACACCAAACTGATGTGGGATAAATTGCCATTCCTCTGAGTGGAGTGTTAACATAAGAGCTGTCATTTAGGCAAGCAGTAAAATGAAGTTTCTCCAAACATAATTAAACATATTTAAATATCCCAAGTCCAGTAATAAATGTGGAATTACATTCTGATTAGGTTTATGTTCCATCAGCCTTTACAAATTGGTCATTCAGGGAACTGTCATGCTTTTATCTTTATATGAAATGGAAGGGGAAGGGGAAAAAAATCAATGCAAAGATGGCAGCTTGTATATACACTGCATCAGTCACTTCATTGTGGTGTGCTGAGTACTAATTTCACTCTCTGGGGATGGAGCCAGGATTCATAAGAGACAGCAAGTGCAGAGGAAGGTCTGACAGGGCTCAGCAAGATTGGCTGACCACAACAGAGCCGCGAGCAGCACTGACCCCATGACGACAGAAATCTGGATTATTGCAGCTCTCATTTGAATCCCCTTACATCACATTACAGTCTCCGGTCTGTTTGCTGCACTCTGAAACAACACTGCAGATGTTTTCAAGGTTCCTATTGCTCCCCTCTGGATTTGACTTTTAACTGGATGTTGAATAAACAAAAAACAAAAGCTTCAAATTCAGTATTTTCTATATAACCATCCACTCTGTGTCTTAACTGTCAGGAATGCAGGGGCGAATTGATTCTAGTTTGTGTCTCTGCCAAACAGAGCACATTTTAACGTTTTAATTTTAACCAAGTATCTTCAGCTTGGGTTGAAACGTCAAGGCTTAACTCGGCTGCAGGGATTTTGCTGCATATGAGGTTCTGGCCCTCCACCAAACACAGCGATGAATGCATGTATTGGGTTTAATTTGCTCAAGCAAAAATGCAGCTTTGAGATGAAAATGTATAGACATCTTTTAAGTACTGTAGCATAAATGCCTTAACTAAAGAAGGAGCACTCATGCTTACCATTGAGATTATATAAAGACGGACAAAGCTACGTGATGGTGATGCCACCGTGGCTGTGAAGTCCTGCTTTGTCGCCTTGAGATAACTGGATGTGACAAAAAGGGGTGGATCTGGCTGTGAAACCTCACTGGCTCACTGGCTACTGACTTGTGATTGACACCTTGTTAGCCAATGAGTGTATGGTTTCATATCACAGCTAATCCTCCATTTTGAAACATAGATTTTTCAAAGCAGGCTTAATTTTTTATTCAATATGACCCAAAGTGATTGAGCCCAAGCCCGTAAACTCAGCAGTAAAGTGTTTACAGAAGTCCAGATAGAAACCTGTATCCAGATACAAGTATCGCCTAATTAATGCTAACTAAAGGGCTAAGAGAATACTAGAAGCACAAACTTCTGGGATGTTATAAATATTAGTCAGACAGTCCATTAAAAATACTCCAACAACACACGCACAGTGAGGAGGTCCGGCTCAGTGACATCAGTCATTAGAGGAGGAGAAGCCTTTTAATGCTATAAAGTTGGACATTTTAACACGGAAGTCCTAGGACTTGTTCCTCAAGGTGACACAAGTGGCACCTAGAGGAACTGCAGCTTTTGCCACTTCCCCACTGGCTTCATTTTTCAGCTCTGCAGCATACCGCTTAAATGCATAGTCACCACCTTTGGCCAGTACCACATCCTTACTGCATTTCAGTCATGTTTCTTCTCTTTGCAGTGTGCCTTTTATCCCTTCAGATGTCATCAATCTCTCAGTTAGTTCCCTGATTACCACACCCACCTTACCTGCTCCCAGCTGCTCACCTGTATCCTCTCTAATGCAAGGTTTTTCTTTAACAGAAATTTCAGGCAATGTGCCCCAGAGGTTTTAGCCAGGGCCAAAGGAAAATTACCAGCATTGTTAGAATTCTCCCTCTTTTCTTGTTTTTTTAGAAAGAAGATTCATGAAGACAGACTCTACAGCAGACTAACTGTAACCCCAGATAGGCTCATTCTGGGCCAGGAAAGACAAAGAGCATATATATATATATATATATATATATATATATATATATATATATATATATATATATATATATATATATATATATATATATATATAGGCAGTAGATTCTTTGTAGTATTAAGATAATTGCAGTCCCAAAGAAGAGCAGAAGAAAGGAAAAGTACAAATGATTCCTTACACAGTTAACAGCATATGTGATGACAATTGTGACTTCATAGAGTGCCATTAAAATCCTGTCATGATTTAGAGGTTAGTTATTTGAACATTTCACAGTATGGCATCACAGAACCAGCGTACATATTAATAATTCTTTGTCCTTCCCTTCATTTTCAGAGAATTTAATCAGAATAAGTAAGGCACAATAGATAGATGGCAGACTGGGCACACACCCTGCAATGCACTGGCTGACTCAAATTGCACAGCCAGATAGTTTCCCCTTCATAACAGCAACAAGGAGGGTGATTTATCATACAACTCATCCTTCTGGATACTGAACGTAAGGGCGTGGCTGCTTTTATTGTCAAGTGCCCCAACACAGGCATCTGAAGCCAATTGGTGTCTGCTTGGCCTCACCTTTGGTAATTGGAGTCGCTAAAGTGAACCTCTCCACCATCTTTGTGCCATTTGTTGCCTTTTGTAGCATTTTTAAAATAACACTACTTTGTGCTTTTGTTTTGGCAAGCACTAATTAGCAGGTATGTGTGTCTGTGGGTTGCACCTGTACAATTTATGGATGTAATATGCTAACTAAGCTAGGTACTATAACCTGACAGCATACTAACCTCTCATCCAAATATAGTAACTTCTGGCTGCAAAAATCTAACATGGTGGTGGCTGAGGTGCCGTCACAGCAGCTACGTCCATCTTTTATACTCTCTATGAAGACTCTTAATTGTATACTGATTATGGAAGTACTAAAGTGTGCGTGTAATAATGAGGTCATACATCAGGAGCCAGAGTCCTGTCCTGTATCTCCTTATGGAGAAGAATAGGTCAAAATCAACAGTAAACATGATATAAGAGGACAACTCTACAGAGGAAGTTGGTTGCTGATGGATGACATTCAAGTGACTACAATAACAAAGACTGTAATACACTGTTGAGTGTCAGGATGATACAGAGCTCTATTAATTTCCCTCCCTACAGGAGAACAGTGCTGTGCCAGGGAGGATGAATATTCTAGCAGATAATTAATAAATGATGAGGAAAGGCAGTGTTGAGAGGCTCACAACACTCTGAATTACTCAAGTGTTCTTACATCTTCTTCCCCCACCCCCCTCTTATAGTATGTGTTCAGTTAGGTAGTCTCACAAAATCATTAGCACAAAATCTTTGCTTACTCTCTCTATCCCATCCTGTTTTTGTGAATATCTACCAAAGAACTAAATAAAACTTTAAACTCAATGGTGTGAGAGTTGGTGCTAATAGATTTATTAACCATCAATCGTCATTCCACTCAGGTAGTACAGCTGCTGAATTCAAAAACCCCACAGCGGTGAGGTGGGAAATGAAGCAAAGCAGCAGGGTCTTTACCTTGCAATATAAAACACCTCAAGGAAACATTTGCTGTGAATTGGTGCTATATAAGTAAATAGCATAGTTGTAGAAGTTTGTGTGACAGTTTACTCTTTGTTTTTCAGTCAGCCACAGCCATGAAACATAAAAGATGTGTCAGCTACGGCTGTTATAGTGTGACATCAGTTAATGGCCTCAATGCATACAAATACTAAGGCTGTTTAAAGTGTTTGAATCCTCTGTCTGGAACTAAACCCTGGTCTACATGTAAAGCAATTTGCTCGTCATGCATCAGGTAATGGTTGGATGCAGGCTTCAGTTGTCTAGGTAAACCTCTAATGTATTTACCTCTCCCTCATATGTGAATGAATGGTATCCTTCACTTTCTCTGGGTGTCACTTGATTCACTCATCTCAAAGCTGAGAAAAGTTTAACTTGGGACTCGTCCACTTTGTGGCATTAGAGGTCTGACAAATACAAGCTTTAGAATCAATTTAACAATTAGGTAAAGACTACTAAACACCTTGCACACCCAACTCTGGACATCTACTCTCCTACTATGACATTTCTTCACCCTCCTCTTCCTTACAGTGTTATTCTGTCCTCTAATCACTGTTTTGTATCTATGTTACAACCTCAGTGGACATCCAAGCAAGTTAAGGAGCTCCCAAGTGTTCATGTCTGTTCACTTCTCAGCTTATAGTCTGAATGTACCAGTGCAAAGAAGCCCACAATATTGGGCATCTTATTATCCTTTTATTATTGCAGCACACATTTTCCAAGTCTAAGCTGTCTCTCCAATTTGAAAGGATGCTCCATAAGAATTTCCTCCCACTCTCCCCAGTATATTACATTATAATAACCTGCCAGATCTGCAAGATCAATTATGTTAACATGCATGTTTTATGTACACATCAGGGTTATTATAGTTAACGAAAACGAACGAAATAACGAAAACTGAAATTGAAAAAACATTGTCGTTAACTGAAATAAATAAAAACTATAATTAAAAGGAAAAAAACGATAACTAATTAAAACTGAATTGTGAGTTTACAAAACTAACTAAAACTAACTGAAATTATCGATAAACTGACTTTCATTTACTTGTTTTTTTTTTTCTAAGCCTTGTGGATTGATATGAAATCATTTTTTCCGCTCTCCAAGTTTAAGCTGGGAGCGCCATAGGACAACTGTGTGAGTGCGCATGTGCGTGCGCTCACCGCGCTGGTCCGCAAAGTAATGGCTGCGGCAGAGTATGGAGGTTCTTTGAGTACAAACACCTGCACACGACCATAAGGTAATTAACACACACAATCCAGCTACACAAGCATAAATGTGGACATGAGGTCGACAACTTCCGTAGGTTGTGTACAGAGGCCGCAAGACCCTGCGAGTTTAATTAGCGAGCATCTAACCAAGCTAGCTCCAAAACAGAAGCAGCTTCAGGTGGTGAGAACATCAGGATGCAGCTGGATTTGAGCTTTGACTCCTTCAAAGAGTTTGTTTTTGTCAAACACCACATGTAGGTGTTGTTAATCTACTGCACTGATGCTGAAGTTTATTGTGGAGTTTATTGTAGAATTTATTGAGTTTGGGAGTTCATGTTTTTCTTTGTTTCTCCCTGCTGATGTTCATGTGTGTCCTTAATATTACACAAATTTAGCATGTCTTGTGAACAGTTGGTTGTTGAATATATTTCTTTAAATGGTATCTTTTTGTCAAGTTTTCATTACACAATAGTCACTTTTGCGCCTTGAATCTTGCACCTGATTAGGTATGAAAATACTAAAACTAATACTGAAACTAACTAAAACTAAGCATGAAACCAAAAATAAAAACTAATAAAAACGAGAAAAACACTCTGAAAACTAATTAAAACTAACTGAATTAGAGAAAAAAAAGTAAAAACTAACTAAAACTAAACTATAATGTAAAATCCAAAACTATTATAACCCTGGTACACATGTATGGCAAATACATAATATATTGGTTGGAATATATATAGGGTACGAGTCAAAAATGTGGACACAACTTCTCATTCAATGTTTTTATTTTTCTACATTATAAATTAATACTGAAGTCACCCAGGCTATGAAGGAACACATAAGGAATCATGTTTCTAACTGAGAAAATGTCAAGATGTGTAAAGCTATCATCTAAGCAAGGGGTGGCTACTTTGAAGAATCTAAAATATAAAACACATTCAGGTTTGTTTAACACTTTTTTGTTTACTAAATAATTCCACAGTTCATAGTTTGGATAACTTTAGTATTAATGTACAAACTTAATCTACAATGCAGACAATTTTTAAATATATATATATATATATATATATATATATATATATATATATATATATATATATATATATATATATATATATATATATATATATATATATATATATATATATATATATATATATATATTTTATATATATATATATTCTTTTTTTTTTTTTTTTTTTTTTCAGTGGATGTAATTACACAAAAAGATGGGCAAATTAAGTGAAGTAAAACTTATGCTGGTCTCAATTGTGCTGCAAATTTAGTAAAGAAAAAGAAAGAAAATACAGCTATCAAACCAGCTGTGACAAACCGGGCCGCACGGCCATGACAAAAAAGGGAGATGCACACAGATATGCCAATTAAAAGACTGTTTATTTTAAAGTAAAGCAACAAAAGCAGAACTTAAACTAACCACAATGTGTAGTCAGTACAATCAATAGTGTCAGTGGGTGCATGAGTGGAGAAATAGTATCTGCAATGTTGTCAAGTGCAAAAAACAAACCAAAATCCAAAGAAGTGCCTCAAGGAGGAGAGCCCCCCCGTCTATTGATCCGCGTGTATAGAGCACTGGCACACATTGGGCCCAGGTGTTGCCAGTGTCACTGACTGGCAAATGAGCCACACCAGCCCTTTAATGCTTGCAGGAGACCTGCTACACAAATAGACCAAAAAGAAGGCAGGGCAGAGTCGGTGGTCACACCATCACTTTTCTATTCTTATGTATAATTTATGAGTAATGTGGCCAAACAAAGAAAGCAAATAAAGGAACAAAATTCAGGCAGTGGTGTGGAAATGAGTGGTCAAATTTTCAGGGCAGGACCTACTGAAACAGCAACATTAGCTCAGCTCCAAATTCTCCCAAACTCTGACAACAGGGTTTTACCATCTACCACTGAGACTGGGCCACATGTCCCATCTCATCCTCATGGCCTGAGTCCTTCTTGTGACAACCTCAAGGTTGCTGTCCCCACTTAGCAGTTGGATCAGATCAACCAGAAAACACAGCAGCTACACATGCACAGTTGGCGTCACTATAATTGCTCCTTCACAACAGCCAGTGGGGGATTTGCTGATAAAAGCGAGAAGGGACAAAAAAGAAGGCGGTAAAGCACTAGTAAGATGTGACGAAGGCAGTAACGGTGGCAGTTACGTGTCAAATAACAGAACAGCTCAGGAAATTTCTACTCGTATATGCAATAACTATTGGTCAAAATGACATAATAAAAAATGCTTCTCAACAGCAGACCTCAAACACTCTTAGAAGTCCTTGCACAACATTTACTTGTTTGTCTCTCAAGAGTTGCACAGATGGAATAAAGACAGGAAAAAATTTAGTCTTTTGAATTGCAAGTGAACACTTAGTGAGTCACTCTCCAAAATGAACACAAAGTTTAGTAAACACATGGGAAAAGAGATGAGCAATACCTGTGCGAAATACTGAAGACAAAGGCGCTAATGAAATAATGCTGAGGAAAAACAGACACTGTACTTACTCTGTGATTTGTTCTGATCAACAAAGGATATATTCAGGACAATTTGCTTATTATCTACAGCAGCACACACTTGCAATTTGTACTGCGCTTGTAATGACATTGCTTTGACTTTCTAACTCTCTTAAGGTTTTTACAAATTAAACCACAATATGCTTGACCCAACCTTGACCTAAACAAAATCCAAAACTGAGTCTCAGTCCTTGGACAAACCAAAGAATATTCGCACAGGGGCATTTTTTTTTCCAGATGGTATGAATCTCCACAATATTTTGTCCCCACAATGACAGAAATACATACATGTTAGCAGTGACGTTCTCTTCCTTTTAAGTAGTGCTTGAGTTTACCATGGCTCCTCTCCTACTTGTATTCAGCCTTGAGGCTTGTTTTGGTCCCAAAAGTCCAACTCATACTGCAGCACGCTGCAGTGTTAAACCTTCAGCAGATCACACTTAGGGCCAATTGAGGGAAGAAAAATAAGTTTTCAATAAGAGTCAGCAGCAATCTAGGAACCTTAGTTTATTGTAATTCCCAGCACCATATTATCTTGGGGCAATGTGAAGCCAATGTGGCAAGACTACATGTCTCTCATGTTATCTTTATCAGCCCAAATCCAGATACAAAAACAATACTTTTATAGAGAATTGCCTCTGTTGCTGCCCTTGTTTCTGCTTTTCTTAATTCCCTTATCAATGCCACACAAATCAAAGTACAAATTGATTTACTGTAATGTAATAATTGAAAGGCAAATCTATGCACACGCACTTGTGGCTAAATTGAAAATACATATTTTACAGGCAATTTTCATGAGATTACAAGCCCTCCCCTCACCAACTGTAACTCTTGAAAATTAGATGGGAATTAGCCTACACAACCACGTAATGAGGGACTTGTTTAGTGTAACAATCTGCAATTAAAAATTGCCATTCTTTGTCTTTTTTTAAAGGCCCAAATCACAGTAATTATTTACTATTTAAGCAATGTTGCTGTTCTGTATTCAGTCTCAGCACTACACTATAGACAACAACACTTGTTCAAACTCTTCAAGGTAAGTAGTGGCTCCTGATGTCAAAGGTTGGTAAAATAACCACACAACTTCAGAGATTTGATTTCCGCTTGCTGAGTGTTACACTGCCTGCTGGTATTACAGAGCAATCAGGCTAAACCTGTATGAGGAAAATCCAGAGGGAATAAACACGCCCACAGAAAATGTCATATTTGCTTTGTTTTGACAAACTCAAACCTCTCAATTTATTCAGAGACTTTATTCTTCTTTCAGTTATTCACATGACAATTTTAGGTTTGACAGGAATGACAGACTGTTTGACACTGCAAAAAGACATTTAAAACACCATTTCACACTGAACCAAGAACAGTTTCACCACTTTGGCACCATTAATACTCGTAGTAAGACTGCAGTTATGATTTATGTTTATGATTGCAGAATAATTTTCTGTTGATTGAAGTCACTACAATAATAATTCATTAGGACTAAAAGCAGTAGATGGCCAGTGGACCTCAATACAACATATGTTGTATGTGCACACATACAACATATGCTGTATGCGTGCACATATGTTGCATGCGTGAACACAGGCAAACACACATAAAAGCAAGCTGACAGCTTTACAGCATCCTTGAAGGCACACCCACATACCAGCTCAGAGCTCATCTCCAGCAGGAAATCTACCCCACTGATCTCCATCCTCCCTCCTTCCTCTTTCATGAAAGTTAAAAGCTTACATTATGCTCACTCTGAAGCCTTCCATGAGCTTCTCCTTGGTTTTAACACCCCATCAACGTACAAGTTTGCTCACGCCACGCTTCCTTGACCTCCTGTCCCAGAACAATAACTAAGCGATCCTTTCTGTATTACAGACCTAAGGCGCCTAAAGATTGAACAGAGGGTGACCTGAGTGGGATTCAAGGCAGAGCACAGACAAACAAGCTGTCCTGGCCTACAGTGCTGTTTAGCAGTTAGTGCTAAGAGAAGCCAAATGCTTAATTCCACTGATTCTGTTTTATACTGCCATATAGTGCATAATGATAAAGGAGCACTGTGAACACTGAGACAAGAACTTGTGTTGTTTTTACATTCATTATCCATTCAGCTGAAACCCACTTCTCTCATTAGTATTCCTCTGCTTACTCACATTGAGCGAGGCTGAGAGGTCAGCACAGACAGATCCAATTTCAGCATGTAAGACCAAACACGCATACTGTTTTTCAGTTTTTTTGCTTAAGTACAGAAGATCTCTTCTGACCTTTAAAATGCCTCCTGAACCACAATCAGAAGGTACATGAAATTCTCTGATGCTGTGTTTCAGCAATTTGCTTAATGTAGTGTAATGCATGTTTGGGGTTTCCCATTTGAGTGTCTACAGTCCTTCAGAGAAACTCTGTCTATACAAAATGTCCTAAACTTTTGCTTTTTATGTTTCTTAAAGATATCTGTGAAAAAGGCATTAAATTGAAATTTGGATACTGCTTTTAACCAACTCATTGTAGAAAGCAGCAAGTAGAAAACAGCATGGTTTTCTCACCTGTTTAGAGTATGTCCAAAAATATCAGTAACAGGATAACCTCAGTACCAAAACAAAACAGAAGAATATGCTATTACTCCCAAAATGAGCAACAGATTTTTTAATAGACAGTCTAGCGATATGCAGCATTACTTACCTTTATTCAAAGTTTCCCAGTGATGTGAGCATCATTTGCTGTCTGTTTGGCTCAGTGTAAGTGTATAGTCACTAAAAGGGTCTGCACTGCTGCATTCAATATGAAATACCAATATGAGATCACCTGACTTTTGGTTCTTTTTCAGATGCTTATCTCTATTAAAAAAAAAAAAAAAAAAAAAAACAGAAATCCATTTGTAAATGCTTGCAGTTCTCTAATATACAATTCTCATTTTCTTTCCTGTCACTGAGCACACTGGTGTGCATAAAGTACAAGCGATAACAACAGATTATATCTGCGACTGCAGTCCTTATTTAAAATAGATGCTTGTGTTTTGCATTGTCCTCTGATGAGTGTGGATTATATAAAGCAACATCCAAAATAAACCTTGCTGCATGCTGTAAACTGACAACAAAAGAATTAGCACAAGAACATAATCGAGGCTCAGGAGTATTACAGAAATACTGACATGCATATGACTACAGTCTTTTAGGCAACCTGGCACAGCTACACACACCCAGACTTGTTGACTCCTGTCCTGTTTTTCATTCAAATGTTATTCTAAAATGTTGCAGTGTATCATGGGAAAACAAAAGCTAAGACAGTATCTCCCTACCAACAACAACAAAATTATTGATGAGAGTTATGGATTATAGATGGCTCAGAATGGGCCTGTTTTGAGCAACAAACCTGTGTATTATGCATAAGAAAAAATAGCAGGAAATCATTTTTTTAAACCTTCTAACCCCACCCTATCTACTGTGAATTTAGTACTCAATAATTTCACCCTTAAATACTTTTGTTATATGTATGCTCTCCAGCCACTTCATTTAGGTACATCTGTTTAACTGCTCATTAATGCAAATGTGTGCTCAGCCAATTGCATAACAGTAGCTCATGTAAATATGGTCAATATAACGTTCAAAACAAGCATCAGAATGGGGAAGAAAGGTGATTTAAGCGACTTTGAAAGTGACATGGTTGTTGGCACCAGAGGGGCTGATCTGAATATTTCAGAAAGTGCTAATCTGCTGGGATTTTCCTGCACAACCATTTCTAGGGTTTACAGAGAATGATCTAAAAAAGAGAAAATATCCAGTGAGCAGCAGTTCTCTGGGTAAAAATGGTCTGTTGATGCCAGAGGTCAGAGGAGAATGGCCAGACTGCTTTGACCTGATAGGAAGGCAGTGCTAACAACATTGCATCATTACAACCAAGGCGTGCAGAAGAGCGTCTCCAAACGCACAACACATCCAGCCTTGAGTCAGATGGCCTACAGCAGCAGAAGACCACTCCTGTCGGTTATGAACAGGAAACTGAGGCTACAATTTGAACAAGCTCACCAAAAATGGACAACAAAAGATTGGAAAACTGTTGCCTGGTAGGATCAGAATTTAGTGTAAATAACATGAAAGCATGGAGCCATCCTGCCTTAAATCAGTGGTTTGGGCTACTGGTAGTGATGTAATGCTGTGCGGGATATTTTCTTGGAACACTCTAGGCCCTTTAGTACCAACTGGGTATCATTTAAATGCCACAGGCTACTCTACAGTACTACAGTATTGTTGCTGACCATGTCCATCCCTTTGTTATCACAGTGTACCCATCCCCTGATGGCTGCTCCCAGCAGGATATGGCACCATGTCACAAAGCTCAGATGATCTCAAACTGGTTTCTTGAACATCACAGTGAGTTTACTGTAGTCAAATGGCCTCCAATTTTAATCCATCAGGATTAGACACAATTAATTCTCACTGAGAATTAACATGTTTGATAATCAGGTATGGAGAAAAATCCTTTGTAAGTAAAGCTGCCAGCTTACTGGCCCTATTTTTATGAAAAGGTTTCAGAATGAAATGTTTTTTCCTCTCACTCTTACTCTCCCTTCCACTTTTTCTTTTTCTTATTTTATTTTTTTTGCATGCTCCCTTTTTCATGCTCTTCTCACAAAGCAAGTCTGACAACATAGATAAAACAACCATTTGGTTATGTTCCTTCAGCTTTATCACACAAATGATGAACAATAATCTGTGCTGCCTATCAACAAACATGCACAGCTATAGAAATAATGGCCCAAAGGCTAGTACTGTACTGCAATGCAATACAGAATCAGCCTGACTCACATTTATCATGCTTGAATAACAACACTAGGATGCATTATGGAGAAAAAAAAATAACATTTACCTCTGCATCTTCTAGACAACATTGCTTTATGGAATAGCAGCGAAGAAAATAAATTTACTCAATGTGAATTTCCCTGCACACTGTAACAATGACAGCAGCAGCAGGTGAGGCTCTCTGCACATCTAAATGCTAATGTCATGCTGGTCTTCAAACAATAGCGGTAGCTAATGAGCTGGCTTGGTGAATGCATCGAAAGTCTAAGTGATGACATAAGTGACAGCATACTGAGGGACAGAGTTCATTTTATGACTCACAACACAGCAGGACCAAATTTAAAAAGGGTACACCAAGGTCACACAGTAGTACTAATCGAGGCCAAATGCTTGTTCTATTGTAACTCCTGATTTTCTAATTACATCTTCTGCACATTTAATACCTACATTTTCCCTTTTTGTCTGTATGAATTGTGACTGTTTTAAGCAGTCATAAGAAGTACATGCCATTATGCACCTCTCAAGCCAGGTAGGTCGATACTCACATTTACTTTACTTTGCATTCAAATTCACAAGTACAGCTTCATGCGAGCACTGGCAAAAAGTTAAGCTGGCCTTAAAGGAGAAGGGACCACCTACCAATTTTCAGCCTGGAAGAGCTTTTATAGGTGCTTTTTTTACTGACATTATACTGTGGTGGTGTTTGATGTTTAAGTACGGATGTTAAACTGTCATTTTCAATGCACAAGACTTAATATTAGAAGTGAAATTAGAGGCTTGACAAGCTATATGGTCTCAAAATGTGGCAGGTAGCACAGCAATTATGATCAAACAGCGATAGTGATCCATCCATCCATTCTCTACAGCTTATCCTCTTCAGGGTCGCAGGAGGGCTGGAGCCTTTCCCAGCTGTCATAGGGCGAGAGGCAGGGTACACCCTGTACAAGTCACCAGATACAGACAACCATTCAAAATCACATTCGCACCTATGGGCAATTCAGAATCACCGATTAACGTAACGTAACCTGGACTGTGGGAGGAAACCAGAGTACCCAGAGAAAACCCACGCAGACACGGCGAGAACATGCAAACTCATCGCTGAGAGGCCCAAGCCAAGGTGGACTCGAACCCAGACCTTCTAGCTGGTTCAAAAAATTTTATCAACACGGCTTCTTGTCTATGAATGCACCTTCTTCAGTCTGGCCCAGATAGTCTTATCACAGACAAAACACCGTTCTCTGAAATAACTCTGAAATAATAAGATGGTGGCAAATTTCATTATCAAATTGTAGCTACAGGTTCTGAGCATCAAGTTAATAAGCCTGCCAGTCAAAGCTGTAGTCTATTTTCTAAACAGCCAACTTTAATTACAGATCTCTGCTGTAACTTTGAATTTTGTTTAATACTTTCAATCAACTACAAATGTTAGAAGTAGTGTAGATTCAAATAGGGGATCTGGAGAAAATAAAAAGGTGTGGGGAGAGTTAATACAACTGCATCACTTACAGGTACCTTTAGCAGATGTTTAAGTTGCACTGATCTCAATCACAGAGGACACAACTCCAAAGGGAAAGCAGACAGTTTGTATTCAGGCAGATCCAGTTAACGAATAAGACCGTTTCAATGCTCCTCTTTTCCCCGTCTCTCCCGCACTCTCCCTCTCTCCGAGCGCCGCCTCAGAGCCATTCTTTATTGCCACCCATGATTAATGCAGCTATGAATGGGTTTCTCTTTCACCGAGCACTGTGGGAGAACGGTTTCTTTCGTTCTTTCTTTCTTTCTTCCTTTGCCATTTTGCTTTCTTCCCAATGTGACCTGATTTAGTCGCAGAGTGTGAAACTGATTTGGACTCATTTGCATGCTAATTCCATAAAGAGAGGTGAAATGATGTGTAAGTATCACCTCACTGATTCTAGGAGACACCGTCGCAATTGGAGGAAATAATGTGCAGTTAAAAACTAGATAATTCAAGGACTCATTGTTCAGAAATTCAACCAGGGAACAGTATGATGGGACACACTCTGAAGTCCCATACCATGTTTCCACAGTGACGTTGATTTACTGTAGAGGTAAAAGGCTTGCACTGTTGGCCACTAATTGTCTTTTGTGTGCAGAAAATGCAATTTTTTACTTTTTAATGTTGGTATTAGTGTATCCTGATTCACCATTGCTTTTTCATAAAGTTCACTCTTTCATGTACACATTATGTCTTGAAAGTCAAGTTTTTCTTTTGATCAGCTCATTAAAATATTTCAATTGATTATATGTTTGAGTTTTTAATCCACGAATATGTAGGCAGTAATCCTGTCTGGAGTTAATTCAGCATCCTCTGTTTCATCTCATCAGCATTCTTTTATTGTATTTTTTTTTTATGAATGAAGCAAACTAGTTTTTAATCTAGAGATGCCTCTCTTAGATAACATACCAGTGTGGCAGACACCACTTGTCTGCTTTGAAGAGAAGACTGTAAGCTCCAGACAGCTCTTACTCTTCACACTTAATTCAGCACAGTGTCATTTTGCAAACACAGGAACGTGTAAACACATCCTGCTGGCCTTGCAACATTTCTCACCAACTTTCATGCCTCAACTCGTCAGTCACCGCTTTGAAATTGATTACTTGAAGGTGTTGGCCACTACTGCATTGAAGGGGGGGGAAGACAAATTTCACGCGTTCAGGAGACTCTGGATTTCACTAACGAACAAAAGGAGCCGGACAGATCTCTGTCGTTGACGAGAAAGGTAACATGTAGAGCCAACAGCTGATGCATAAAGTTAGTTGTTTTCTTCACCTTTTCCTTTGCCTTTAAATACAAAGTAAAGTAAGCTTTGCACACTCTCTATACACCAAGTGAAGCATCACAGAGCTCCCGAGGTTCAAACAATTCAAATTGGTTCAAATGGTTCAAAGACAGGCTCATACTTTAAGAACTGTCACAAACTATGAAACAAACATTCCTCTAACAGTGCTGTGTTAACCATGCCTGACTGAACCACAGAATGTGACCTGGATCTATGCACACTTCTTTACCTGTTAGCAAAAGAGCAATAACACTGAGTCTGACCCCTAAGCCAAAAGTTAATCAAGAATAATGCTTAGTCGGGTCACTTCAGACTGCAGTAACGATGATAGCCTTGTCTCCCAAATCAAAGAAGACTGGCCTTTAAAAAAATGTATAAAACAGGCAGAGACACGGACCACACTTTGAAGGAAAAAAGTGAAATTGAATGAGACTCTTCTGTCAAAACAACTGAAGTAACACTGATATGGCTGTCATATTCATGGGTGGGACCAAGAGCTGGCCAACAGGCCCCGACCTAACTCGACCTAACTCCTTCAAGATATTCATGGTTCATTCAGAGACATCTGACTGTAGATGTTAAACATCCTGGAATTATGTATAGTAAAGACAGAGAGAATTATATCCTTGATCAGCTATTAAGTATTAAGTCATAATATTTGTCATAATTTCAAATTCCTCAGGCTTTAAAAAAAAACTGACTCTATTGCGCCATCCATGCATTATGCCACTACGATTTGATACAATTTTTTTTTTTAAAGGACACCTTTGATTGTAGCACAGCGGTATGGTGGTTAGCACTGCTGCCTCACAGCTAGAGGGTCTGGGTTTGAATTCGCCTTGGCCTGGGTCTTTCTGTGTGGAGTTTGTATGTTCTCCCTGTGTCTGTGTGGGTTTCCTCCCACAGTCCAAAGCCATGCAGTTACTGGGGTTATGTTATCTGGTGATTCTAAATTGTCCATAGGTGTGAATGTGAGTGTGAATGGTTGTCTGTTTCTCTGTGTTAGCCCTATGACAGGCTGGCGACCTGTACAGGGTGTGCACTGCCTCTAGCCCTATGCCAGCTGGGATAGGCTCTGCCCCCCCCCCGCGACCCTGGACAGGCTAAGCGGATGGATGGAACTTTGATTGTCAAATTTAATACAGCATGTCATGAAGCTATCTTGGGAGCAGCATTATCATCAGTGTGCGATGGCGAGTCACTACTTGTCTCCTTTAAGTTTTGATGCTGTAATCAAGTCCACAAATGAAGCAAAACACCATTTCCCCATGTGACAAACACTGAATTGTGATTAGTCTACAAACCTTTTAAGAAAAATGAAAAAGAAAAAAAAACTGCTGCTGCAAGCTGAAAAGTACAAGATTAAAGTCTTTACTGTACAACCAGAACAGCCAGTGAAGCTGTGCAGGGGAAAATGATGAACACTATGCTATTGCTGGATGCTCCTTTTTCACATTACCTTTAGGAAGCACAGCCAGTAGGAACAGACATGTTCAGCATATTTTAAATGACTCATGTAGATGTGCTTCTGTCAGCTCTAATTTTCTCATTTTTTTTCCCACATATTGACCACTCTAGCTGGCTGCAACAAATTTTCTCCATATTTTAATCTAATTTAAGCCTAATATGGTAAAACTCCAAAATAACATACTGCATATAAATTCCACATACCACTACCAAGGTTGTGTTGTCCTCTAAATATAATATTTTAACAGCTTAAATGTTTAGACTTATTTTTAATCTCCATCCAAATCTAAATCTGAGTCAGCAAAGACAGAGTGATGAGCAATCCGGCTGATTACTGGTGGGAAAAAAAGCCAATCTTAACTCACAACAATTCACAAAATGAGCATTCATTTCAATGCTTAATGATGCTGTGTAATGAGTTCAAATTACATGCTAGAAACCAAGAAAATCATCAGTCAATTGGGAAGTTTGCTGTGCAATACACAAATAGTCTGGTTGACACGAGGCAGCAGGATAGTAAAAGATAAAATCCACTTTCTGCTTGAGAAAGAGGTATCTGTGGTAAAGTGTCTTGTGTACTGTGTTGGACCATTATTACTTAGTTTTTTATTCTTTTTTAAGTTTTCACTTATATTTTAATTGCAGTTTGTTTAACTTAGGCATCAAAATTACTTACAACCAAAGCTTAAACGGGCCACCATGCGAATGAGGTGCCACCACCGCAATAAAGTGTTATTCAGGGGTCACGTTTTCTTTTATGCGAGAACAAAAGAAAAAAATAACCGAATCAGACTCTGGCTGCTCGTTTTAAATCATATATGCTTTATACCTGTTTTGCACAGCTCTGTGGTTATGAAGCTGAGAAGGAGCGAGACTGACTCCAGTGATGATGCCATTTGGAAATAAACCCTCCATACATGGTGCATAATGAAACCACTCATACCGACAGGATACTGTGACAGCAGAGCAGTGATCTCAAACACTGAATGCTCAGACTACTTTATGCCACTAGGCGTTTCTCAGTCAATACGATGCCAAAAGATGCAATATGATTGTGTTTGTGAAGCAGTGTGGGATCATGGGAGTTTTGTCACACAGCTAATGTAATGATAATTACTAGCTTAACATTAGATGAGTGGACTACCCATACAGCTACATGGCAGCGTCAAGCAAGGGGTAACCCAGTGTTATCCATGGTCAAAAAAAAAATCACACTAAAAGGAACTATATGACCATAATAAATGTTGTAACATTATTATTGATTCCCTTGAGGTGGTAAATGGAATATGACTCCACTGACAGACAATTAAAAATGAGAAATCCCTTACACTGAAATAAACACATTTCTCTAGGTTTAAACATTATCGAAAGCATTTCATATTGTAAATATATACAATTTAGAGTACTGTGACACAGTCTTGAGCTGCCCCTCATTTCTATTTGTTACGACCACCTTTATTCTCTAATACACCCTGAACTCTGAGACAGCTTTCTTGTCATTTCTATAAGCAGTCTATAGAAATAGCTCTCCAAGCTTCTTGAATGACATTCAAAGCTCTTTTTTGGATGTTGGCTGTGTTTTCTGTCAGGATGATCCCACACTATTTCAACAATCTTGAGGTCTGGGCTCTGGGGAGGCCAATCCATGACTGAGAGTGTTTTTACTTTGCAAGTTGTCTGTTCTGTGTGGACTCAACACTGGTTCATCCCTTGAGTTGTTAACATGCCTTTTTTAAGCTTGAGAGCTAACAAACAATCAAACAAACAAAAAAAACCCCACATTGCTCTGAAAAATGATCACGTACAAGGAGTGGTCAGAAAATGAGTGAAGAAGAAACCACTGTCGAAGCCTGGAGAACTATTACTCAAGACCACTTTAAAAGATTCCAAGAAAATCTGACTCCTTGGAAGCAAACTAAAAAGAAATGAGCGGTGACTGAGGACTTGTACAGTACTGTGTATCTATTGATAAACAGAGAAAAATTATTCTTTGGTATAAACAGGAAAGAGATTCTCCTCTTTGGTTGGTTTCTTTGTTTGAATGAAAGTTATATTCATTTAAATGAATTTCCAAGGGGATTAGGGAAACAAGCTCTGAGCTGTAAATTATATCTCACTTATTAGTAGTTTCTCAGCACCTCTCTGTTTGCTAGTTAACACACAGGCACAGTGTGGCTTGTAGCTTATCTTCTTCATGCTAAATCCTGTGCTGGAAATTTGCTGCTTCTAATTATTCACACAATGTAACAACAGTACAGCACCCCATACCACACCCCCTACAGCAGGCAGATCATAAATCATGATTTTGTTTCGATGATATGTGCAAATCAGCACCCACCCTGTACTGTACATACTGTATAGGTTTTATCTTGGAATAGTTTGCTCAAGGGCATGCTAGTCTTTTACTGTATCTTCATTTATGCTAACATTATGAACAAAGTGCAAACTGTAAACATTTTGCATGTGAAATTCATAGCTTACGGACCAAAGCTTTTAAGAATATATTGCACATTAGATTATTTAATGGATAATGAAATTCCCCCAAGGCACTGCTAGCCACAATGCTAAGGCAGACTCATTTATACTGTTGTGTGTCTAAACTGAGCTTCTTGATAGTGATTTAAGCACAGATTTCCAAATACAAAGTATCTTTCATTATTTCTGCAGTAGGGCTAGAGGTTGTTCCCCTCTCCTGGCCTTTCTCCCAGAGTCCAATCTGGTATCCTGCGACTGCAGCCTTGAACAAGATCCCAACAGGCTGCTGAAAAGGTGACTGTCCTTCACTGCGGGTGCTACACAGAAAACGATCCCCGCCCTGAGACAAAGCAGGGGTGGTGGTGGAAGAGCTATGCACAGGAGGATGCTGTAGAGAAAGTGCAGATGCACGGGAAAAGGTGGAAGGTGATTTTGGGGTGGGGGAGTGATTAAGGATAAAAATCTTACATCTCTACTCTAAACACGGCAGGCAGTTCACATGCTGTGTGCATCCTTATGAGTATCTGTCATGGCTCTCCAGGGGCCCTTTACTTCCTCTAATAGCCATACATTACTCTCCTCTCTCTGCCCTCATCCTCTGTAGTCCTTTTTATCACCCTCTTCCTGAGCTGCAACACAGCCATTGTTCTTTTTTTTTGTCTCTTACACACTCCCATCTTTAACCTCTTTGGCTGTATCAGTTTTACAGATCTCTCCCCCTTTTCCTCTGCCGACACACTACTAAAATACAGAGATCAGTAAATCAGTTATAAAGGGTTTAGATTTTTTTTGCCAAAGTGAGAGAGATGCAGCTGGGGATTGCTTGTTTTTAATCAGGGATAAGATGCTGCAAATGTATCTATTTGATGTCAGTGACCTACGACCCAAATGTTTTTATTGTATGGTTGTAGATTATAAATGTAATCTCGTCAAGATCCGTTACATAGATCCAATGATCAAACGACGCCACCTGATTACAGCACGGCAATTCACTATAAAATATCGAATGGCTCTGTCACAGCAAATCCTTTAAGGTTTACGTAACTGTTAATAACATTACGGAGCTTAAAATCCATTCAGTCGTGGGCTGGCATTGACATCGCCACTGCTGCTGTCAGAGAAGCCAACAAAACAAGAGTTGTACTGTAAACAGCTAAAAGGGGTGTCATACAAGTGGATGATGGCTACACTGAAACTCATTCTGCATGACTGGTTGAGGGTACATGCTGTATGATACAAAGCAGACCCTGTGAGCCTGTCCTCTGCTCCCTCTGAACACAATGAACACCCAGACACAATGCCTGTCAGCATCTGTCCTCCCCTGTGACTGGAACTACATGATACACAAATCCCCAAAAAACAATGCTAAACACAGACTTCAGGTACATTCAAGTCCTACTTAACTTGATTTCAAGAAAAGGGATATTAAGTAGAAGGTGCGGGGGAACGAGTGCACCTTACTGTATTTAACTTTACTTCCTTAACCTAATATCTCTTTCCATTACAAGGCAAGTGTGGGTAAAATGACATGGATGGGGTATATTTTTAAGAAAATGGGCACATGTCATGGAAAAATGAGCCATTTCCACAAAGAGAACCTCCACACGCCTGAGCGCCCCCCCACCCCCCAATAAAACGATGCTGGAAAAGATTTGGACCATTAAGAACATCTAAATTTAATGACCTTCCTCATCTCATGAAAAACTAAAGGCCTGTTCGCAATATAAGTACAATCGATAATTTTAGGCGTAGACTAGGCTGCGCATGGATGAATCACCGAAAATTGTAGCAGCAGGTCTGAGCAGACTTCCAAACGCAGCAGCAGCTCCAACCTTTTTAACTGAGCTGCCCGTCAAAACAAGCAGTCTCAATTATAAACTTCTGAGGCAAGAAACGTTTTCGGTCAAGGCTCAACACCCCCTTGTTAACACTGATGCTAAGGACAAATCCACAGGATTGGATCAGCATCCATCTACCGTGCCCCCCCCACCACCACCCCACCCCCCAGAAGCCTAGGAGCAAGGCTACCGAAGAGCAACCGTGCTTCTATCTTTACTCAGTAAAACCAAGTCTTACCTGGAAAATGTCATATGCTGCTCAGTCACCTCGTGTTGAAATTTGTGAGAGATGGAGTGGCTGGTCGCGCATCACTCAGCGCGCGCGTGTGTGCATCACCGACAGAAAGCGTACGGAGTACAGCGGCTGACAACGGAGCCCCGGAACGAGCATAACACAAAGCGAACCCACTGCAGTCGTCTGGTTGGTAAAAAAAAAAAAAAAAAAAAAAAAAAAATCACCATTCACACAAGAGCCAGCTACCCCACCCGAGCAGCAGCGCGAGCCACACCGTTGCTTTCTTAGGACAAAGCGAGCTCCTTTACTCAGTTCACATAGTGTAGCCTGCAGTGTATATCTACTGAAAGCAGACATGGAAACAGGGTGACCGGATCCCAATAAACTAAATGTGGGACAAAAAGTACTTGCGTGGGACAAAGTGGGGCACGGGAGGTAGTCAACTTTTCCAGTTCTCTCTCTAATTAAAGAGAGTTAGAATAAAAGGAAGCTGGAGTTTCTTCTCATAGTTTCATGCGATAATCTTTATATACTCCCGCGTTCGCTGTTATTTCCTTTTTATTTCAGCTGATGACAGTCTTTGGGTTTCATTAAAGAAACAGCCATATGTTGGCATGTCATTTTTGAGCCATATCTGACAATTTTAGCAATTTTCAGCCAAATATGACACACATATTACAAATGGCAAATTTGAAAAATATAAAATAATAATAAATAAAAAACTAGTGACAGAAACAATATTAGCCTGATGATTAACTTACAATTTAGATAGATAAATAAATAAATAAACTACCTTTCATTTTACAGCACTCACCTGTTATGGAGTTACTAACTCGAAATTTCAGGTTAGGTATCTTGAAACTTTGACTTATTCAGCAATAACTCCAAATTTCGAGACACTTAGTAGGTCGAGATTTTGAGACGATAACTCGTAATTTCAGTTTAGTTCTTCCTGGCATTTTTCCCCAGTGGCAGAAACAAGCTTCCATGCACCTATACTGCCTTATTAAAGTAATTTCTATTTCCCACAAAGTGCTGTAGCAAAAAAGGTCTCCTGGAAATGTTCCTTCTTGCCACGCAAAGGTGAGCCATTCATTCACTGATTTAATTAGCCTGTAAGTAAAGAATGTGCAAAAAACACATCGTGAAAAAAAAACAACCCAGTTTTTTGTTTGTTTGTTTTAATAAAAGATAGTTCTCTGTGTAAAATGTGTAAAAAGAGAATGCAAGATTTTGCAAAATGTTTAAACCATGTACATATTTTAAATAGCAGAAAGACAACATAAGAAATTCTGAAACAGGTTATCAAACCATTGAATGCATTTGTTAATTTTATACTAAGAACAAAACAGTATTAAAATAAATCACGTTAGCTCCTGTTACTATAGAAATTATGTACATTTTGTGTATTATTTTTGCAGTCTTAAAGCTGTGTACCTCATAAAGCACACAGTGAATAGACTGTGCTTGATTTATTTATCTTTAATTGCTACATAACTGCACAATAATTTTTATCTTTGTTATTCCTTTTGGAAGCCTGAGACTGGTGGCCTGCTCTACACTGAATGTAAGTATAGTAAACAATTACAACAGAAGAAAAAAGGCATTTAAATGTCTGGAAGGGCCTTTAAAGTTTAAATCAGAAATTAACCAGGAACTGGATTGCAAAAATTCCACGAAATGTATTTTACAGTGTTATCTATGCCACAAGTTTATATTACATTATTATTTCCTCACTAAAGTTTAAATAACATTATTCTGTATGTATGAGGCATAATTGCAACCAGTTACTCTCTAACTGTATGAGTCAAAACTGATCCATCTTGAACTTTATTGTGTTGAGAAAAAAATGTGTTTTCGTATCAGTTAACAAAGTGAGTAAAAAAAAGTAAGTTCAGTAACTTAACAAGGACGATTTTCTCTAAAAATGTCACAGCCTCAGGTTTCAGACGCAGGACAGCACTGCCGCCAAGTGGCCAAGTCTGAACATTACAAATGAGTCGATCTTTAAGAGCGCAATGACAGATGCGTAAGGCTGAAATCTGTAAATCTACAACGCCACAGAGAAGCCGACTTGAATATATTTAAGAATATAATGATGTTTTTGCTGCTTTTTTTGTGTTTGGATTTTATACTACCCTGGAAAATGAAATATGGGATTTTCTTAGCACTATAATAAACAAATGTCTTTTTATATGATATTACTTTAGTTCCAGTCAAATTTGTGCTGAAATTTTTATTTGACAATATAATTTCAGTATTTCGGATGGTTGCTGGTGGTGAAGAGGCTGGAAATGAAAGATGGGGTACCAGCAGCCTGGACAGCAGCAGCATGGTAAAATCACATTGCAACATTTGTACTGTGAATTTGTACTGTTTAAAACGCAGTGTTGACAGTAACTCCAGGACTAGAAAGTTGTTTATGTAGTTTTATTATAAGTCAGTGGGCTTTGTCCTCAGTATCTGTCAGGGAGACCATCTGGCCTGAAATGGTTGGGATCTCCTCCCTCTCGCCCCCAACGGTTTGCCACCTGATCAGCTTCAGAGTCCTCAGCACCATGACCCAGCTTTTCCTGCACCCACTCTCTGGCATTACTAAATGGAAAAAGACAGTAAATCCATTTACCGTCAGTAACTGCTTTTCCAAACTTAGCTGAAATAGCTATGAAAGGGCCAACATCAGAAACTATGAATGACTTTCAGTAACAGCAGGCTGTCAGATAGCATTAATGTTTTCTTCTTACCTGATAACCTCAGCAGCCCATTTGCCTCCTGCCCCTCTCTGTGCAGCATCATAGTTTCCTCTGGCATGAAAGTATTTGTCTGAGTTTTTCCAGTTGGCCTCCCTCATGTCATTGTAGGCTCGCCACATATCACGAGCTCCTGATTAGAAGGAGAAACAACATTAATAATAATAATAATAATGGCAATATTCACAAGGAAAATGTCAAAATCCAAAAAACACGACAGATTCTTGTGAAGAATTTAAAAGTCCATGTTTCCAACCTTGAGCAGCTTCAACAGGGAAACTATACCACTGGGCATTGGTTTCCACGATTAGAATCAGAACAATTGCAGCCAGAAGCAACTTCATGGTTACAGAAGTCACTCAATTCAAGTCTAAACTTCCTTTTTACAGGGTTTAGAGAAGTCTTTAGAGATCTCAGAGTAACTTCCTAGTGAGGGATGGCCTGGTCTTATATTCTGTTCTGAAGGAGCAATGTCGTAGGATGACTAAATAATGGAAAGTTTTGGTCCATGTTTACAGAAATGAAAGTTCAGCCAAGCACACCTGGGACATTCCCCATCTGCGAAACTGCAAGTATTCATAGCCAGGGGGAAAAAAAGGAACAAGGTTCATGTCAACAAAAACTATTTGTTCATTGGTCATTAAACATTGCAACCTTTTATTTATTATTCTGTGTATTTATTTATAGATACTTTGAAGTGGCTGCTTTCTAGTTTCTTATGGTTATGTCTTCTTGAATTCAAAACATGGCAAATTTCTCAAAATTTCCACCAAAATAACTGTTTATGTTGTTGTTGCCACTGCTGCTGTTTTTGCTTTTGATGCCGTAGTGCATGATTTTTATGAGCGAAAATCATGCAAATGCAAACACCTCCACCTATATATGTACACAGGAACATGTTTAACAATGTAATGCTGCTGCTCCTCCATCCATTCATCCATCTGTGTATCTGTACGTAATTAATGTTTATTTTTATTTCACTTTTACTTTTCAATTCAGTTTAGTTTCAGTTAGTTTCTAGAGTGGGTTTCAGTTTTTATTATTTGTATAGTTTTAGTTTACTTTTTATCAGTTTCAGTGCTAGTTTTATTCTTTTTAATTAATAGTTGTACATTTAACAACTAAATAATAGTTGTTAAATATGTTGTGTGTTGTTCACCTGAATTTGTCCAAATCTTAAATAGATAGTGAAAAATGTACTTTCCAGACTGTGCCGAATTTAGAGTTAATCTTTAATGAATAACACGTCTTCAAGAAATAACAATCAAATATTCTGTTCAGCCAAACAAATCAGGGACATTCTCCAGCTGTACAATTGCAGGTATTCACATCTAGGGACAACAAAGCAAGTTTTAAAGTCTGCTCTTATGAGTATAACGTGATTACTTATGGTTATGTCTTCTTGCGTATAGATCAGGGAGACTTTTCAATAAATATATTTTATTGATCAAAGTATCCCTGGATAAAATAGTGAACATCCATCGAGTGTGAGTGTGTGTGTGAATATTTGACACTGCTTAGTCATAGATAAATGTGCTGTATGAATGTGTGTGTGTGACTGGGTGAACAAGGCTTGTAGCAGAAAGTGCTTTGAATACTCCGAATTGAGTTGAAATGTGCTGTATAAGTACCAGTCTGTTTACTAATCTAGTAGTTTAAATTCTTTTTGGTATATCTGGACTCGTTGAAATAAATTTTTCAAAGCAGCAGATGGCAGTAGAATGCTACTGCTTCCTGAAAGACATACAGTATAGTTCCAAAAGTATTCACTCACCCAACCAAATCATTGAATTCAGGTGTTCCAATCACTTCCATGGCCACATGTGTATAAAAATGAGCACCTAGGCATGCAACAAGGCATGTAACAAGTCTAGTCATGAAATCTCCTCAATACTAAATATTCCACAGTCAACTGTTAGTGGTATTATAACAAAGTGGAAGCGACTGGGTATGACAGCAACTCAGCCATGAAGTGCTAGGCCACATAAAATCACAGAGCGGGGTCAGCGGATGCTGAGGCGCAGAGTGCAGAGACATCACCAACTTTCTGCAGAGTCAATCACTACAGACCTCCAAATTTCATGTGACATTCAGATCAGCTCAAGAACAGTGTGTAGAGAGCTTCATGGAATGGGTTTCCATGGCCCAGCAGCTGCATCCAAGCCTTACATCACCAAGCACAATGCAAAGCACGCCGCCACTGGACTCTAGAGCAGTAGAGACATGTTCTCCACAGTGACAAATCACACTTCTCCATCTGGCAATCCAATGGACGAGTCTGGGTTTGGTGGTTGCCCGGAGAACGGTGCTTGTCTGACTGCATTGTGTCAAGTGTAAAGTTTGGTGGAGGGAGGATTATGGTGTGGGGCTGTTTTTCAGGAGCTGGGGTCGGCCCCTTAGTTCCAGTTAAAGGAATTCTTAATGCTTCAGCATACCAAAACATTTTGGACAATTTCATGCTCCCAAGTTTGTGGGAACACTTTGGGGATGGGCCCTTCCTGTTCCAACAGGACTGCGCACCAGTGCACAAAGCAAGGACCATAAAGACATGGATGAGCAAGTTTGGTGTGGAAGAACTTGACTGGCCTGCACAGAGTCCTGACCTCAACCCAATAGAACACCTTTGGAATGGATTAGAGTGGAGACTGTGAGCCAGGCCTTCTTGTCCAACATCACTCTCGGACCTCACAAATGTGCTTCTGGAAGAATGGTCAAAAATTTCCATAAACACTCCTAAATCTTGTGAATAAGCTTCCAAGAAGACTTTAAGCTGTGACGGGTGCAAACGGTGCGCCGACATCATATCAAACCCTATGGATTAAGAATGGGATGTCACTCAAGTTCATATACATGTGATGGCAGACAAGCAAATACTATTGGAAATATAGTGTATCACTTCAGTTCTTAAAAAAATCATGTCACTCATGTCATGATATTGTATTGTTCTACTATATGTATGTATGAAATTCCCCACTTGCTATTGGGTTTCATAAGCAGCTGAATGGTTTAACGATTAAAGTAGTACATTGTAGATACAACATATTTCAGTGTATTTCTTAATTTTTTTTTTTTACTGTCTCTGTGATTGTGGAAAGGTTCATAGTGAACTTAAGGCTCTTTCAAATCTTTCCAAAAATTTATTAAAATTTTTTTAAGGGACCAGTGAATAATTTAAACTTCATGGTTCATGAGCAAAACAGGTACATTAAAAGAAGATAAGAAGGAGAACTGATATGTCGCACTGTGGCAGGCAGGTTTAGGACTCAATGTAGGACTCATGACAGAATTTAGTGCTGGAAACACTGGACTTACAGAGCTGGACGGGAGCCAGCAGAACAGACTAGGAATCTCGCTTGATCTGAAATACACACAGACCGTAGAGCACACAGTGGATGGGAAGCCAATGATGACAACGTGAGAAAGGACAAGGGAAAACGCAGACAATCCACAAGGAGTAACGAGGAGAGAGTGGAAACAGAGGGGAAAACAGGTGAACAGGATAACACTAACGAGACAAGGGGAAGCAAAACAGAACAGAATGCACGCTGAGCAAGGGACTGGCAAAATAAAACAGGAAGTGAGCAAACAGGGAAATAGAAACACAGACTTGACATATCACCGGGAGGCAGGCATGCAGAGAAACACAGGATCATGACAAGAACAGGGATTAGGAAATTCTATGCAAAACTATTACTTGTGGCCTTCAAAACCAAATTCTGTAAAAGCAAAGAGACACTGTCAGTTTTAAGTGCAATGATGCACATCAATCTTTTCGCCCAATAACAATTTACCTCTGATTTGTCAATCTCAGCTTTATCAACATTTAATTAACTTATGACTCCTCCGTGAATCGCCACCTTATCGTGGTGGAGGGGTTTGTGTGTCCCAGTGATCCCAGGAGCTATGTTGTCTGGGGGCTTGTCCCCCTGGTAGGGTCTCCCATGGCAAACTGGTCCTGGGTGAGGGTCCAGACAAAGAGCGGTTCAGAAGACCCTTATGAGTGAAAAAACAAGGGAACAGTTTACCCTGCCCAGGATAGGGTTACCGGGGCCCCACCCTGGAGCCAGGCCTGGGGAGGGAGCTCGAGGGAGAGCGTCTGGTGGCCAGGCATTAGCCCGTGGTGCTTGGCCGGGCGCAGCCCGAAGAGGTTACATGGGCCCGCCCTCCTGCAGGCCCACCACCCGCAGGAGGTGTCGTAGGGGGCGGGTGCAGTGTGTGTCGGGCGGTGGCCGAGGGCGGAGGCCCTGGCGGACCGATCCCCGGCTATTGAAACTGGCTATTGGGACATGGAATGTCACCTCTCTGGTGGGGAAGGAGCCTGAGCTAGTGCGTGAGGTTGAGAGATACCAGCTAGATATAGTTGGGCTCACCTCAATGCATGGCCTGGGCTCTGGAACCAGTCTCCTGGAGAAGGGCTGGACTCTGTTCCAGTCTGGAGTTGCCCTCGGTGAGAGGCGGCGAGCTGGGGTGGGTATTCTTGTATCCCCCCGGCTTGCTGCCTGTACATCGGAGTTTTCACCGGTCGACGAGAGGGTAGTTTCCCTGCGCCTTCGGGCTGGGGAACGGGTCCTGACTGTTGTTTGCGCTTATGCGCCGAATGACAGTTCAGGGTACCCACCCTTTTTGGAGTTGCTGGGTGGGGTGCTGGAGAGTGCTCCATCTGGTGACTCCATAGTCTTGCTGGGAGACTTCAACGCTCACATGGGCAATGACAGTGAGACCTGGAGGGGCGTGATTGGGAGGAACGGCCTGCCCGATCTGAACCCGAATGGACTTCTGTGCAAACCACAGTTTGTCCATAACAAACACTGTGTTCGAACACAAGGATGTCCATAAGTGCACATGGCACCAGGACACCCTAGGTCGCAGGTCGATGATCGATTTTGTAATCGTATCATCAGATCTGCGGCCGTATGTTCTGGACACTCGGGTGAAGAGAGGAGCTGAGCTGTCAACTGATCACCACCTGGTGGTGAGTTGGATCAGGTGGCAGGGGAAGATGCTGGACAGACCTGGCACACCTAAACGTATTGTGAGGGTGCGCTGGGAACACCTGGCAGAAGCCCCAGTCCGGGAGATCTTCAACTCCCACCTCCGGCAGAACTTCGACAACATTCCGAGGGAGGCTGAGGACATTGAGTCCGACCATGTTCTGCACCTCCATTGTTGAGGCCGCTGCTCAGAGCTGTGGCTGCAAGTTGGTTGGTGCCTGTCGTGGTGGTAACCCCGAACCAGATGGTGATCACCGGAGGTGAAGGGAGCCATCAAGCTGAAGAAAGAGTCCTATTGGGCTTGGTTAGCCTGTGGGACTCCGGAGGCAGCTGACAGGTATCGACAGGCCAAGCGGAATGCAGCTAGGGTAGTGGCCAAAGCAAAAACTCGGGTGTGGGAGGAGTTCGGTGAGGCTATGGAAAAAGACTTTCGGACGGCATCGAAGCGATTCTGGCAAACCGTCAGGCGACTCAGGAGGGGAAAGCAGTGCTTCACTCACACTGTTTATAGTGCGGGGGGGGTGCTGCTGACTTCAACTGAGGCTATAGTCGGACGGTGGAAGGAATACTTCGAGGACCTTCTGAATCCCACTGACACGCCTTCTGTAGTGGAAGCAGAGTCTGGGGATGAGGGGGATGACTTGACCATCACTGGGGGTGAGGTCACTGAGGTAGTTAAACAACTCCTTGGTGGCAGAGCCCCTGGGGTGGACGAGATTCGCCCTGAGTTCCTGAAGGCTCTGGATGTTGTAGGGCTGTCTTGGTTGACACGCCTCTGCAACATCGCGTGGAGATCTGGGGCAGTGCCATTGGATTGGCAGACCGGGGTGGTGGTCCCCATCTTTAAGAAGGGAGACCGGAGGGTGTGCTCCAACTTTCGGGGGATCACACTACTCAGCCTCCCCGGTAAGGTCTATGCCAGGGTGCTGGAAAGGAGGGTGCGTCTGTTAGTCGAACCTCGGATTCAGGAGGAACAATGCGGTTTTCGTCCTGGTCGTGGAATGCTGGACCAGCTCTTTATCCTCTCAAGGATATTCGAGTGTGCGTGGGAGTTTGCCCAACCAGTCTACATGTGCTTTGTGGACTTGGAGAAGGCATTCGACCGTGTTCCTCGGGGTGTTCTTTGGGAGGTTCTGCGGGAGTATGGGGTGTCTGGCCCATTGTTGCGGGCCATTCAGTCCTTGTACAACCGCAGTGAGAGCTTGGTCCGTATAGCCGGTAATAAGTTGGATTTGTTTCCTGTGGGTGTTGGACTCCGTCAGGGCTGCCCTTTGCCACCGATTCTGTTCATAATTTTTATGGACAGAATTTCTAGGCGTAGCCAGGTGGCGGAAGGCTTCTTCCTTGGTGGCCTCAGAGTCTCATCTCTGCTTTTTGCAGATGATGCGGTTCTGTTGGCTTCAAAAGGGGGGGGCCTCCAGCTCGCAGTGGAACGGTTCGCAGCCGAGTGTGAAGCGGCTGGCATGAGAATCAGCACCTCTAAGTCTGAGGCCATGGTCCTCAGCCGGAAAAGGGTGGAGTGCCATCTCCGGCTCAGGAACGAGTTCTTGCCTCAAGTGGAGGAGTTTAAGTATCTCGGGGTCTTGTTCACGAGTGATGGGAGAAGGGAACGGGAGATCGACAGGCGGATCGGGGCTGCTTCTGCAGTGATGTGGACGCTGCACCGGTCCGTCGTGGTGAAGAGGGAGCTTAGCGTAAAAGCGAAGCTCTCGATTTACCGGTCGATCTACGTTCCTACCCTCACCTATGGTCACGAGCTTTGGGTAGTGACCGAAAGAATAAGATCGCGAATACAAGCGGCAGAAATGAGTTTCCTTTGAAGGGTGGCTGGCCTCTCCCTTAGAGATAAGGTGAGGAGTGCGGCCATCCGGGAGGGGCTCAGAGTAGAGCTGCTGCTCCTCCACATCGAAAGGAGCCAGTTGAGGTGGCTCGGGCATCTGATTAGGATGCCTCCTGGCCGCCTCCTGGGTGAGGTGTTCCGGGCATGTCCCACCGGGAAGAGGCCCCGTGGTAGACCCAGGACACGCTGGAGAGATTATGTATCTCGGCTGGCCTGGGAACGCCTTGGGGTCCCTCCGGATGAGCTGGAGGAGGTGGCTGGGGAGAGGGAAGCCTGGGCTTCTCTGCTTAGGCTTCTGCCCCCGCGACCCGGCCCCGGATAAGCGGAAGAAAATGGATGGATGGATGGATAAATAAATGAATTTAAAGTATACATGGCTACTGCGTTACAAATAATTAGAGGACAAATCATAGAGGATAAAGCACCCCCAGAGTTTAACACTGTTACTACCATGCTTCTCCAGAGAGATGGTATTAGCCAGGTGATAAACAGTGACTTGGAGTTCAGCCAGAAAGGTCTGTATTTATCTCATTAGAGCAGAAATAATTTTTACTGTCCAAGAGGAAAGAGTAGAATTCTAGCTGCTCTATCATAATGATGTGCTGCTGGGATTATTGCCATAATGCCTCACCACAGTCGTTGCAGAGATCTAAAAAGAATAACACTTGAAGTTCATAACTTGTTTTTTTGTCATCACATGCAGTCTGATCTGTAGGATCTCAGAGACACAGGTTACCTTCCAGAAAGTTTCATAGGTGGGTTTCAATCAGCTTCTAGGCACATTAAAGCAAGCAGGTTTTACTTTAACACAGTTCAGTAAAGTGTTGGAAGGCTTACATTTTGTTTTTGAACTTGCAAAAGTTTCTAAGTATATATTTCCAGTTGTTCAAAACTGACTACTGAGTGCATAAAAGACAAAAGCAGTTTTGATCAATTTCAAATAATCTGCAAAACCATAAAAGCTTCTGTGCATTTGAGATACAGTAAATATACTGTAACAATATTCCCAAAGCTGCTTTCAACTAGCTCAGCTGTAATGTTTCTAACAGTGTTGTTGATTGTGATATGATGAGTCGAATATTACCTGGAATCTGAGTGCTCATGAATCAGTCTTCTATTGTTTCAAATAAATCAACATCCCCCACGACTGTGACGAAATTATGCAACGTCACTGAAAACGCCCGAGGGATTAAAGCATGGCTTGTGTTGGGCTGATGAATGTGTTGTTTTGCGTTCAGAGAAGGCACTGTGACAGGCTAATAAATATTCATGACAATGACAGTGGGGGGAAAAAAAGTGAGAATGTGAGGGTGAGGAAGAGGAAGAGAAGTTTGTGTTTATGTGCATTGGGAGCATATTTTTCAAGAATTAATCCACCGGGTACGCAATAGATTAAATGTATTTCACAGTTGACGTAAAGCAGGACCAGCAAAAATTAAATCAGAAAACTATCTGCTTTACACAGATGCACAAAAATCATACACGATGTCAGAGGTGTTATCACAAGAAGGGTGTCAGACAGTAATCTGTGTGATTGAACAGGAGAACAAAGGTGTAACATCGAGTCAACACAGCAGAGCACTGAACTGGTACTGAGCTTTTCAAGATAAAATACTGCAACATGCTGCAAATTGAAAAATGCTTTCTATCCCTAAGATAAAATTTCACTGTTTGTCAATTTACTACTTCAAAGATAAAACTCAGGGGGGAAAAAAGGCATGTCTGAGCCTCTTCTATAAATATAAGGACATGGATGATTAACCAAAGACGTCACACCTTCTACAGTTGAGCTGCACTTTATTTTTAGCAAGAAGAAGGCTTTTCCAGTAGAAATAAAATTGAAGGCGAAAGAAACTTTTTAAATAGGAGTGCTTCCTCTATACAAATTGGAGTTGTTTGAGGTGCATGTATAGAGACCTGTGAACAACAGTTTTCACAGAACTCTATGCAGTCCTGTGAAAAACAAAGTACGCCCTATGATTGATGATTGTTTTATGTGTAACTTTATCAGTCCCTCACATCATTGTAGAGGAATACTAGCCCAGCTTTGCTTCAGTTCACTGAGCTTTGCAGGCATTCAGTCATTATTGCACAGCTCTGTTGTGGCCTCGCAACCCATTTCAGTCAAGCTGAGGGCTGAACTTTAACTGGGTCATTGCAACACCTTGATTGTTTTCTTTTCCAGCCATTATGTTGCTGTTTGCTGCTGTGCTTGGGATCATTGTCCTCGTGCACGACCCAATTTAGCCGGAGCTTTAGCTGTCAGACAGATGGCCTCACATCTGATTCTAGAATAATTTAGTATACAGAGGAATTCATGGTTGTCTTAATGGCCACAAGGTGCCCAGGACCTGTGGCTGCAAAGCAATACGAAATCATCACCCCTCCACTGCCACTGACAGTTGGTATGAGGCGTTTGTGTTGTGTGTTAAGTGCATTTGGTTAGCCACATCTGGCTGCTACTTACCCCCTTCATTCCTATGGAAGCGAGGGTAAGGGTGGACTTTGTTTTTTCACAGGATTGTATGTGAAAAAACTTTTTTTTTTTTTTTTTTTTTTTAACAACTGTACTGTGTGAAGTTAAACAGTTGATGGAGCCATGAGGTGTTCCACTAAAGGGAATGCTCCATTTGTGACAAGCAAACAAACAAAACTTTACTGCTTGTGTCACTTTCCATGTTTTTTAGCAAATTATTTACAGTGCAATTTGGTGCTAATTTTGCTGGTCTGTGGCTCAAAATCACCAAAAGCTCAGAGCCTGATACATCATAGTCCACAAACACCACAGCGAATTTAAAAAAAAAACAAAAAGAAAAAAAACTCTCCTACTTGTTATCACATTAAGCTGAAGTAATAAATAAGGTGAGATTATGTTGTATTAAAGTCACTAATCAGGTTAACAGTTCTGTGCTTCCATATATAAAAGAGAAAACTCAAGACTTCACTGAATAGCAAAAGACTTGATTCAAACAAATCATAGAGAAACCCATTCTTTTCGCATCCCGTAATCTACTATGCAATCGGTATTTTTAGCATCACAGTATTGTTTCTGTGTCTTCTTTTTATGGCTTCAAAAATATCAGTTACAGAGGAACAAAGAATAAAAAAAGAAACCAGGTTATAAGATACCCAATAAGTGAATTTTAAGGCAACATTTACTAGAGTTTTGAATTACTTGTCAGTCCCACAATATATTTTAATCATCATCACTCACATATTACTACTTTGTCATGTATGATTTCAATGCTAGACACTTTTATTTGACTGCTTATGAAACACTGCATGCAAAATTAAGTTTAGCTATATCAAAGGTTAAATCGGCGTTAAAATCGCCGTTATGCCGTCACCGCCTATCTTAGATATTTAACTATTAAAAAAAAAAAAAAAAAAAGTACATATAGACAGTGTTTAGATGACCGCCAGTGATTGATGGGTAACACTAGAGATCGCCATTGAGCCATGATACACGCATGGTTCGGGGCGAACGTGAATAGTGAGTAAATGTGCCTTATCGACTGTATAGGCCTTTTGGCTGTAATGGCATTATTATAATAATTAAAGCGCACAGATGGCTCATGACACTGACACTAATGAAAAGCTTAATAAAGGCTCGACACGTGAGCGAGAGTAAAACGTATGGGCTACAACTTGGGCACGTTGTGCGTAAAATGCATTAATATTCGCAGAGATTCTCACATGAATCCCACTGATTAGGCTATTGATCCGTAGAGAAACCACGGAGATGAGGATCATCAGCACTTACTGTTTAAATCAGTAATTCGTGTAATTTATCTGTACTTAGGGTTTTTTTTTTTCTGGGCTCTTTTCATTTCACAGAGTAGCTCTGTGAAAATGTAGCACACTGTATGATTATTAGAATCGACTGTCTGTCAGAATTACTGCTATTATTAAAAAGCTCGTAAAGGCTTCTGCTCAGATGAGAGTAGGGGCAGCTCATTGTGTAGTTCGGAGTGAAAGCCTCTGTACGATGAGATGAAGACCTCAGATGAAATGGTCAGCAGCAGCACCGAGGGCGCACGGATTCCTCGCCTCAGCTCTGAGTAGACGACCTCCTACCGACTTATTTCACGTCACCCCGCCCGTCTGCTTGCCGTCTCCTCCCTAAAACCTTTGCTGCGACCAACCCTTTGAGCGACTCTGGGCTTACAAAAAAAAAAAAAAAAAAAAAAATACAGACTGAGAGAGAAAGTGTGCGTGAGAGAGCCAAAACACACACTCCCAACATCACTTAGACTACCTTCTCCAGCACAACAAGGGGAGGAGAACGCACAAGTGCAGGCGCGTCCATGCGTGCCAACCGGCAGTCGAACAAGCGGGCAAAGGACCACAAATAAACTGGAATAAGAGTGAGAACTCTTTGGAAAAGCGCACAGCTTTGCAGAAACAAAAAGACAGTCTAGATGAGTAGATGGTAAGAAGAGTCATGCATCTCAACGGAGGAGAAGATAACAGCAAAGGTGAGGTGCAAAAATATTTCCGCGGCCATCAGTGGATAATTTTAATCAGGCTCTCTGCATAGTTCAAAGCTCTCGCGTTGATTGCCAGATGCCCTTGAGTGTGCCATGTTGATGTCAAGTAATGATGCTGGGGGTCATTCCAACAAGCTAATGGTAACTGCTGTTATTGTTCTATTATTGCCTGTTTGCCTTTCACCAAAACGCACTGAAAAGCTTCGCATGGCAGTGAGAAGGGGTGCTGCATACACCCAAGGTGGCAACATAGTGACTGTCTGCGAGCCAGCCACTTGAGCACTTGTTGTTCTCGATGTGGATCCAGTGTGCGCGGTCGCATTCATGCACGGTCGTTTTCGCACGGGGTGACCTGAGCAGACATGCACAAGGTCATTTTGATGAGCAGTCTGTTGTGTTTGTGTAGCTTAGAGGTGCGTGCGTTTGCAATGTCTGTAACTGAGACGAATGCGTGCCCTCCGGTGTGGTCGGAGGGGAGAATTAGAGAGCAGACGGTGTGTAATGACACACAGCTTTCTGTCAAGATAAGTAACGATGGCTTTTGATGCATCTGCAAGAGCCATGGGGGGGTAATTTTACTCTCAATCTCGGAACTGAGGTCGAGGTCACTAACACCTGATGCTGATGGAGATTTGTCTCTGAATGTCTGTCGACGTGACGCAGCCTGTGTCTTACTGTGCATTGTAAAATAAACACCAATAGGACTTGTGTCCACCACACCCATACTCAGTAAGTTAAATATATTATAATGACTGGCATCAAGTGTGTGCATTACCATGATCTACACTGTTGATTCTTCAAACCACTGCATGTAATATTCAAAACTCTCCAACTGTAAATGCAGCTATAAAAAAGTGAGATATCTGCAGTACAGTTGTGGCGAGGAAAAAAAGTGCTTTTTTAATTGAAATGCTGAAGAGCAAAACCACAGTGCAAGTGCTGGAAACCTTTAAATAAACTTTTATTTTCCTCATGACCGAGCAGGATCCTGATAATGATCTGATATAGCGGGAACTGGAGTACAGTATCTCATATTTTTATTTGCAAGTGGTGAGCTTTATGGGAGGCTAATATCTTTGTTTTTACCAGCTGTAAAGCATGCTGTTTGGTGAGGAGTTCCCCATGTGGAGAGGGGTGACCTGCACAGTGGCACACGCATCGCCTCTCATCTGAAATGTCTTACGACCTCATTGCCAGATATGGTTTCACCGGGACAAAAGATGAGTCACCATCTGCAACTGGAAGTGATTTCATGATTACATGACAGGCGTGTGTGTGTGTGTGTGTGTGTGTGTGTGAGAGAGAGTTCTTGAATTGCTCTGCTTGTGGGGACATAAATGTGCTCATACAGTCTCAATGGGTGGGCATGCTTCTCTTCTGGGGACAAAAGGGAGGCATGCCTGCAAAATAAATTAGAAAAATTTAGTTTGAAGATGGCTTTAAGGTTATGTTTGGGCTAAGGTGCGGTAATGGCTAGGGTTAGGAAGGTAGCAGCTATGTTCAGGGTTAGGTTAAGCCTGTAACAAAGTGAGTTAATGTTCTTGGAGTGATGGAAACATGACTGTATGTGAGTTTACACATGCAAGTGTCTGCTTATGTGAGACAGAGAGTGTGTGTGTCTGTGTTTGTGTCTGAAAGCAAAAGGGAACCTGTGAGAGAGAGTTGTGAAGCCAAAAAGGTATTAATCAAAAGGTTAAATATAACAGCAGAACACAGCCAAAAGCTCAGCTCCTTATATATTGACAACACAGATCTAATAAATCTTATAAATGCCACTGAATAACATCAGAAATGACGGTGACACGTTGCCTGATATAATGGCATTCTTTTTTTTGCTGTTTAACTGTAACTATACCAGGCTATTCTAACAGGGAAAATATTACATGTGGCATATTAAAGGTGTCTGAAGTTCATGAAGTTAATGTTCGGTATGGCAGCTGAAACAGATGGTGTTTTATGCTTATAGGCTGTTTACTGTGTCAAAATGAATCAGATCAATGGCTCAGACTCATTACCAAAAAAATTATAGCCAAGCCTCCAGCTTTAATTGTCACATTGCATTAGCTTAGATGGTCTAGACAACAGAGAAACAGATTTTCCTGCAGACACGATCTATTTCAAGATTAATTTCAGCAAAGGGTTCAGTCAGCAAAGCGTTTGTAATTTGTCTTAAAAACAACACTGAATGTTCTTTCTGGAGCTTATACATTTTTAGCTTCATGGGGACAGTAATGTAAACTTCAGTAATCATTAGTCCTCTTCTGAGCCATGACATGAATTGAGCAGAAGGATGTCAATCAAACTCTGAGTGTAGTTTACAGCTAGATTAGTGTGTTTGTGTAGATTTTAGCTGGAGATTCAATTTTTTCCCCACATGTTGGCTCAGAAACAGTAAATATATTTCAGGTTAATCTCACCCACAAGCTATACTTTTCTATTAAATAATAACTTTGTAATAACAAAGCATCAGCGTGCTTCACTTGATCATTTTGTCCTCTTGGACATTAATGCTAAAATGTGTTTTATGAGGCCACAGTGACCTTTAACCTTATTCTAATAGGTTGACCCTTGAGTCCAAGTGAAGGTTTTTGCCAAATGTAATGAACTCCTGTCCATGAGCCCATGTGACATTATTGCTTTCACAAATAATGGGACTGGTGTGAGATCACACAGACCGTGATCTTTGTAAACCAAAATCAAATCAGTTTACACTTGAGTGAATATTTGCTCAACATTTGAAGAAATTCCTTCAAGATGTTCAAGGGATGTCATGCTCCCAGTCTAAGGCAGACAGCCCCACAACATAATGGCCAGAGCTGGTGATGAGACTTTATTTGTTTATGTGACCAAGATTTAAAAAACCCAAAAGAAAACTCATATTCACTTTACAATAAAAAAAACAAAACAAAACTGAACTGACAAAAAAATAATTACTTAAAAGCATTTGCTTATTCTTTTACTCTCAAAACACTGAAGACTATGCCAGTTGTGGCAACTCTTAGGCCAGCTTCACCGTGACATAGGGCCGACAGGGCATCTGATCTGAGCACTTTTATATTTACTCATGATATCTATTAATTTAGATATTCAATGTTGGACTATTACTTGTACTTGCGGAGTATTTCTGCTTCACAGCGTCACTGTAATTTTATCTTTTTGCCATTATTGAGATCTGTAAAGTTTGCTTTTCTTTTCAGTTACTGGTGGAACTCAGTTTTTTTTATTTAATTTAATTTTTATTTATTTATTTTCTTAGCTGTTATAAGGCAGTTTCTGTGAACTAAAACAAATGAACCAACACACTGCAATTACATCGAGATAGGACAGGATTTGAAGCTGTATTCACTCTAGGTATCTCACTGCTACAGTAGACTCCATCTAAAAATCTTTATTTGTGGTTATGTCGGTAAACGGGTTCATATTTTGATGCCATAAAAGCAGGAGCAAATTTTCCCAAATATTGATTGGGCTGGAATAATAAAATACAGGATGAATACAGGTTTACAGGATGTTATGTAATTCTTTGCAGGCATAGAGTCATTTTTTTTGCATCTGGTATCCCAGACAAGCCTCTATTGTGCAGCATAAAGGGGGCACAAGATTGATTTAGACACAAATCATTATTATTTATTAACACAAAAAAGACTAGAATAAGAAAAGTTACTGTTCCAGGGAATGAGAGTGAACATGACACAGCTGCCCTTGGTCAGTTAGCAGGGACGGCGCTTATAAAACACAGATATAAACACACAAGTAGAATAAAGACCGAAGACACCAAAGGTTTGTGGAGGACTTGTAGAGTATAAGCAGAGACACATTTTTAGTACTGCAGCAATCAGTAGGTAGGTAGTTGTAGTCTTTCTCCACTGTTGTTGCAAGCTCCCTCCACAACAGGCCAGGTGTAAATGTCAGGTATTAAGTAAGCCTCAGGGCAAAGTGCAAAAGAGGCATCCTATTAAGCAAGCATGTGAGAACAGTCAGACATAACCGCTAAGTGTTCGTAGCGTTCAGATTCAGTGGGAAATGTTTAATTAATATTACAGTTCAAAACTAATGGACTGGAATCTTATTAGTGGTATGAGACAAACTGTTAGGGAGACAGAGCACTAATTAATAGAATTTGAAACAAATGTATTTTTATTCCCTGTGTAACTTCGAGCCACAGTGTTGGGAAACAAGCCACTTAGATTAACAGACTCAAGAGACCAGACGAAGAGGACATGAAAGAGGAAATATTGCTCTGTTCTACTTAGCTGCGCACATATTTATAACCGGGGAGGAATATGATAGAATACCCCTTGAAAAATGACGACTGAATTAAAAAGTCAGACGGGAAGGGCCAACAAAAAGACACAGCGTGTCACTTAGAGGGACAGATCTATGTGTGTCTCCAGTGAGCAGGCCTGGACAGATGAATTCTTTAGCCTCAGTAAACTGTCACATCAACACCTCATGGTGTGAGGTTTGAAAGAAAGCAGCAGATACCAGACTTTTTCCCTGATGAAGTCATCAAACTGAAAAGCGTCAGGTTTGTCCATTCATTAGTTTTAAATAAAATCACAATATTTATCTAAATACAAAGTGACGTATCAATGAAGTATGTCTTTTTTTGACTTAATATTACTTATACTGATATTTTTGTCACCAGTATATATGCATTTATTCCAGATGTAGTGAGGCCTTTAGCAGAGTTGTGAGACATTATCTAACTTGTTTCAATTTCTTTATGGATATAAAAAAATTTGTGTGCACGCACACACACACACAGTCATCCATCAATCCATATATAATTATCTTAACCACTTATCCATATTAGGGTTGCAGGGAGACTATTGCCTTGTCAAAGAGCATAGAGGTGGAGTACATACAGGTCACCAGTCCGTCACTGAGATAGGAACAACCACGCATGCACATCCACGCCTTCGGCCAACTTAGTATCACCAGTTAACCTAACAAGCATGTCTTTGGACTGTTGGCAGAAGCTGGAGTACCCAGTGGACACACACTCATGCAAGCCCCACACAGACAGTCCCCAACTGATTAGGAGATTTAAACTGAGAACCCTCTTCCCGTGAGTTGACAGTGCTAACCACTGCACCACTGGTTTGTGGTTAGGCGCAGCACGTACATGCTGAAGACGGCATTGTAATTGTTCTCAGCTTCTATTCTTGACCCTGTTTACCATCATGAGTTTTACTTTGCACCTCACAATTATTCATGGTGGAGAAGATTGTGGAATCTGGCTAAAGCTGTGTCAAAGAAAGTAGTGCACCACTCTACTGGCAGTGTGGGTTGAAAATCCTACTGGCAGATTTAGGGGGCTGGTGGAGAAGACAGAAATAGATAATTGGAGACACAGGCAGAGAGGAAGGGAGAGCGGTAGTGCAGATTTAGGGAGAATTTCTGTGTTGTGCCTCCTAGTAGTGAGTACTTCTGAAGAGGAGGCAAGTGACAGAAAGACACATATACTATGCCTTTTAATCAGCAAACTCATTGAAGCAATGCTGATCTCCAGACACTTTACACAGTGAAGAGGAGAAAGACAGTGGAAAGCAAAGGAAGAACCAAGAATCTAAAAGTGCATTTTTTAAAATGCTGATTTATATTTACAGATTTGGAGGGGAAACCGTCACAGTAACTGTATATTTAAATATCTTAAAGCAGTTTCTTCAACTGTATATAATTTCTTTCATTCTAAACAGTATGATTTATGAATGGATATGGTTAGAGCAAATGGTGTGAATCTTCCTCATTTGATACAGAATGATGTCTCTGTGTTAACATATGCAACAACTTTAACACTGCCTCTTAAGTTGTGATGCATCAGTAAAATCATCAGTTTAATGTAGAATCTTTTCAGCAGCACATCTGTTTTTTGGCTAAACTAAATATTCACTATCAATACTGCTGAAATCATTCCCATTTTGTCATTTTGATTAACTTACGTCAGTCAGGTCCACTTTAGTGTTTTTTCCATCTTCAGTAAATTATATTTAGTGGTACAGCTCTGGCCTTTCTAGCCAAGATTTGCCAGTTGGATGCATAAAAAGGCATAAGCTGATCCACCAACTGTTGTGGGTTGGCACTGAGATCACCTGTTATCAGCTCATCTTCTGGGACTGTTGCTGGAGCTTAACTTCGTGGCCTTCATGAAATAACACTATGCTCAGTTTTGGGGTGAAAAATTCCCCCTGCGCTCTTTGCCTCTGACACGAGCTTCACAGGGAGACTGTGAGACTGTAACAAACTGCAACCGTTAATCCTTTTCTGTAAGACTGTTCTCGGCTGCATCACACTGTCTCCATGGTCTCCCCTCAGAAGAATTGTGTGTGTGTGTTTTATGTGTCTTTGGATTTGTAGTTTCTCTACACAACAATATGAATACAATAACGATGAACAGTGCACACATTCAAAAGTTTCTGTCCTTTTAAGTACACCCCCCCAAAAAAAGAAATCGTTTTCATATTAGATTTAGGTCCTGTGCCATCACTAGTTGCATTACATTAAGATGAACATAAAAAAAATGTGCTAAACTTAAAAAATACTTTTGAGTGAGTAAGCTGTGGTTTGTTTGATTGGCAAACATACAAAATACACGAATACAGAGTCCATGGGTTGCATTCAGAATCTAATCCAGTTGTAATTATGTTTTCTTAAATGTGCCTTTACTGTTGTAACCTTAATTTCTAGGAGACAATGCTGGAAAAGTAATAGAAACAGTGTTCTATAAAGCCCTGTTCATACCTAGCATTACCATGTATTTTGGGTCAACAGCTCAAGTATGTCAGTTCACAAATTACCCCCCAATATGGAAATAAACATATCCTTTTATTATATGTATTTGCAAAGATCAAATGCCACAATCCTGCACAGGTACAATTTTGCAAACCCGCATCTGCTGTAGCCACATCTCTCCGTAGACTAATCTACTGTCAGGCTGGAATCCGTCCCAATCACTTAATTTGAGGCCGGCACCCTAACCCATGATTCAACAGAATGGCTGAACACTAACTTTAAAGTGCTTAATTGTAACTTGGACATTTGGAAAAGAGCCTTGGAAAAATGAAGGCTGCAAAAAGAAATGGCTGCTAGTACCTGCAGGCACCCAAGCCGATGCAATACTATGCCAAAAGTGTTATTGGTTTTCACTAGTGTTGAGAGGAACGCTAGTGAACACTAGTGAGTTTTCCACTAAGAAATAGGAAACATTTACATACAAATTACTAAAAGAATGCATCCATGCGAGGCCCTGACCACTTCTTAAAGCAGTCTGAGTGACTGCAGGTAAATGTCAGGCTTCTGGCATTACTGTGGTTAAGGGTTGGTAAGTTTGGGTGGACACAAGTGGCCTGGGTAGTTTCTGTGGCCTCTTCTGTGGAACCAGCTTCCAGCTTGGATTCGGGAGACAGACAGTCTCTCTACTTTTAAGATTAGGCTTAAAACTTTCCTTTATGATAAAGCTTATAGTTAGGGCTGGATCAGGTGACCCTGAACCATCCCTTAGTTATGCTGCTATAGGCCTAGTCTGCTGGGGGGTTCACATAATGCACTGTTTCTCATTCATCTTATTTACTTTGTTTATACTCCACTCTGCATTTAATCATTAATTGATATTAATCTCTGGCTCTCTTCCACAGCATGTCTTTCTCTCCCCTCAGCCCAACCGGTCGCGGCAGATGACTGCCCCTCCCTGAGCCTGGTTCTGCTGGAGGTTTCTTCCTGTTAAAAGGGAGTTTTTCCTTCCCACTGTCGCCACGTGCTTGCTCATAGGGGGTCGTTTTGACTGTTGGGTTTTCTCTGTATTATTGTAGGGTCTTTACCCACAATACAAAGCGCCTTGAGGCGACAGTTTGTTGTGATTTGGCGCTATATAAATAAAATTGAATTGAATTGAATTGAATTGAATTGAATAATAAAGCTTGTTTGAATTAGAGTGACAACCTCACTGTGCTTAGATCATCTCATTTGCTAAAAATAAATGTTGTAAAGCTGTGTTAAAAGCTGAGTGGTCTTGATCCATCCGTCCATCCGATCTCACTTCTTTCCTACTGGCCTGTGCTGTGTTACTCTGGACACGTCTTGAAAATGAGACGTAACAAAGGGCTTATTTTAATATAATAAGTTTATCTTAAAAAAAGATTTTAATCTGACTTCCGCCTTTGTTCGATAATAACTACTGAGAGCTTTGTCGGTTGCTTGCAATCATGCTGTTTTGGCCACTTGCTGAAAAGATTAATAGAGTTGTTTGTCTTTAGAGTGACTGTTTTTCCTGTGAAAGAATGAAAGAAGACAGGTTGAGGGAGACCACATTTGCAGAGGCCTTGATTTATAGAGAGGGTTAGATTCCCAAGCCAGCAGAGAACAGGTGCCCCAGATCAGTAGAAGTTGCTGGTGCTGTGTTAAAGACGTGACCTGCAAACACTGTTGGCTGTTTGTGGGAGTACTACAGGCATCATGCTTTTCTAACAGTTCATTGAACAGGGAAGTATCTTGGATGAGGGCATGCTTCTTGCAGGCTCTCTGATTGACATTTTAGGCTGAAGACTGCTGTATGAAGCAATGGCACAAGATGCACTGTGTTCAGCAACAAATACTGAAGTGGTGATTGCTTTATTTTAGTAGCTATGAAGGATAGGACAGATATTTATTGGGACTGCAGATATTTATTGGGACTGCACAGTGGCCTTGTGTGTCTCTGCAAGGCACTCTGGTTGAGTTAGGCGGAGGGATATTGGCGGTTTGTTCTCCTGTCAGGAATGGAGGCTTGAGAGAAGGAGCACTCTTTCATGAGTAGTAAACATGCAGCTTGGCCTTCCCTGTATCATTGAACAGGACACAAAAAATTAATTCTTTAAGTGGAAGATTGATAGCTGGCTGGATGTTTGGATGGCTGCAAGGGTGGATGGAAATAGTCCAGATACAAGATGTGTGCACCCCACCTAGACGAAGAGAGGCGAACAGGATATTATAAGAAGAGATATCAGCAGTCTAGCCAGGAACAGATGGTGAGACAGAGCTGCGCACAGACAGGATCTTCCTGCCAATACAGTACTGACAGAGAACAGTGTCAGCGTGTACATGCAAAGACACATATAAACACAGTCTTTGACTTGTCAAAGTCTTGATGAGGGAGCGTCAATGAACTCAAAGGCTGCATCTCTGTCACTATCACACCCCCAGCCCTTCATTTCCTCTCTCCTCTTTGTTCAGTTTCCTCTCCTTTTCAGTTTTCTGACTGTACCATGCCTCATCGTCTTCCTGTAACTCATTATCCATCCTCAAGAAGTAAAATGTTAGGATAATTTGTTAATGCTAACAAACACTGATACTTGCTTGATAAACTTTTACTTCATTTTATCAGCATTTGAAGTTCCGTTCCAAGCAAAAACATTTATGTTGGGCTGGTAAATTATTCATTTCAGGTGGTAGAGAGGCAATATAATTAATATAAGCTAATACAAAGAAGCTCTTGGGGACTATAAAAATGTAACATGAATGTGTAGTTCTCACTTAATTAGATTGAACATCAGACGCCCTAACCTAAGTGTTATCCTGGGGTAAAGCAGGCGGCAGCTGGTGTGTATGTAGCATGTGGAGTCCTGGGAGTCCTAGGGGCCTGGTGTAGGCAGGTGGTGTGGCCCAAGAGAGCTGCTGCAGCCCACCTTAATGGACACACGCTGACCAAAACCCTAGTTGTAGCACTCTCACACAGATGCCTTGTTCTTCTAAGACAAAGAAGGTTTGTTGAAGGTTTCTTTATAATGTTTGTATTTTTTAAGGAAAAGTGTACGTTGCATGGTTGACAAGTATTGCTCAGCTGAAACATCAACATTTTCCCTTCATGCAGCTGACTGGATAAAACACTGAGCTGTCAAAACTCTTCTTCAGGCCAGCTGTTCTGGGAACTTTTCTGTCAAATAGTGTCTTACATTATTCACCAGTATTGAGTTCCTTTAAAAACAGGGTGAAAAACAAGCCATAAAACTCCTGAAACATGCTTGATTAACAGAATGGGGCTGTTGAGATAAAGACTGAGTTAAGCCATTATCTACTGTATATCACTCTCTGTTCTTTTCCTATGTGACCTCACGTCAAGCTGCAGCGGTTAATACAATTTCGCTCATTGTTTTACAGGCTAAGATACAAAGATACAATGCTCATGTGGGCAATGACAGTGAGACCTGGAGGGGCATGATTGGAAGGAACAGCCTGCCTGATCTGAACCCAAGTGGTGTTCTGTTATAGGACTTATGTGCAAACCACAGTTTGTCCATAACAAGCACCATGTTTGAACATAAGGAAGTCCATAAGTGCACGTGGCACCAGGACGCCCTAGGTTGCAGGTCAGTGATCGATTTTGTAATCGTATCATCAGATCTGGTCACTCGTGTGAAGAGAGGAGCTGAGCTGTCAACTGATCACCACCTGGTGGTGAGTTGGATCAAGTGATGGGGGAAGATGCTGGACAGGGAGGCTGAGGACATCTGAATGGACCAGGTTCCACACCTTCATTGTTGAGGCTGCTGCACGCAGCTGCAGCTGCATGGTGGCTGGTGTCTGTGGTTGTGGTAATCCCCGAACCAGATGGAGGATACTTGAAGTGAAGAGAGCCATCAAGTTGAAGAAGGAGTCCTTACTGGGCTTGGATAACCTGTGAGACTTTGGAGGCGAGTAATGGGTAGTGGCAGGCCAAGTGGAATGCGGCTCAGGCAGTGGCCAAAGCAAAAACTTAAGTGTGGGAGGAGTTCAGTGAGGCCATGGAAAAAGATTTTCGGAATGTCTCAAAGTGATTCTGGAAAATGAAAAAATAATTTGAGGACCACCTTAATCCAACTGTAGTGAAAACAGAAGCTGGGGGGATAGAATTTGCCCTAAAATAAAAATAAAAACACTAATAAGAGGAGCCTATAGAGAATTTATAGAGCTCATCTTGGAAAAGCAAATATATTTGGCACAACAGTGCATTCAGATCACAATTCTGATTGCAAAAGCTGCCAGACAAGATGGGCTTTAGGGAAAAAAAATAGAATCAAAAACAACTCCTTGGTGGCAGGGATCTGGTATGGATAAGATTCCCCCTAGGTTCCTGATGGCTCTGGATTTTTTAGGGTTGTTGTGCTTGACATGCCTCTACAATGTTGTGTGGAAATCTATATCTGTGCCACTGGATTGGCAGACTGGGATGGTGGTTCTCATCTACAAGAAGGGGGACCGGAGGGCATACTCCAGCTATTAAGGGGAATCACACTCCTCAGCCTCCCTGAGAAGAGCTACGCCAGGGTTCTGGAAAGGCGAATTCGCCCGTTAGTTGAACCTCGGATTCAAGAGGAACAATATGGTTTTGATCCTGGTTGCAGAACACTGGACCAGCTCTTCATCCTCTTGAAGATATTCGAGTCTGCGTTTGAGTTTGCTCACCCAGTCTACATGTGTTTTGCGGGCTTGGAGAAGGCATTCAACCATGTTCCTCGGGGTATCCTGTGGGAGGTACAGTGGGAGTATGGAGTGTCTGGCCCGTTGTTACGAGCCATTCAGTCCCTGTACAACTGCAGGGAGTGCTTGGTCCGCATTGCTGGCAATAAGTTGGACTAATTTCTGGTGGGGTTTGGACTTTACTAGGGCTCCCCTTTGTCACCAATTCTGTTCATTATTTTTCTGGACACAATTTCTAAGTAGTGGAAGGCTTCCATCTTGGTGGCCTCAGAACCACATCTCTGCTTTTTGCAGATGATGTGGTTCTGCTGACTTCATCAGGTGGTATCATTCAGCTCACACTGGAGTAGTTTGCAGACAAGTGTGAAGTGGCAGGTATGAGAATTAGTACCTCTAAGTATGTCAAGAGCTTTGGATAGTGACCGAAAGAACAAGATCACAGATACAAACAGTGAAAATGAGCTTCCTTTGAAGGGTGACTGTCCTCTTCCTTAGAGATAGGGTGAAGAATGCAGTCATTTGAAATGGGCTCAGACTAGAGCCACTATACCTCCACATCAAAAGGAGCCAGTTGAGGTGGTTTGGGCATCTAACTAGGATGTTTCCTGGGTTCTTCTTGGGTGAGGTGTTCTGGGTATGTCCCAGCGAGAGGAAGCCCCAGGCAGACCCAGGACACGCTGAAGAGATTATATCTTGTGGCTGGCAAGGAACACCTCAGCATTCAACCTGGATGAGCTGGAGGAGGTGGCTGGGGAGAGGGAGGTCTGGGTTTCTCTGCTTGGTCTGCTGCTTCCGCGTCCCCGCCCAAGATAAGCAGAAGAAAAACAATGGATGGATGGATTTATGCCAGAATAGAGCAATGAATGATTCATTCTTAGGAACTGTTGTTATACCAAACAACATACCAAAAAAATACAAAGACATTCAATTTAAATTTTCTAGTAAACAGAGAAATCAGCCAAAAATCATTAACTGGAATTAGGGAACAATTGATAATTTTAGCTAACCACACTGCATGGCTTTGGGGATTTTAATGCTGACCTGTTTTGGGCTCTTCTTTTGAGCCAGACTGACTCAATGAGCTCCTGTTGGGGATGATGCTAACTACCAGCATCTGCATGGTTGAGAGCAGTGCTAATTGGTACATGTGTGTCACTTTATCTTAAAAATGGACTGGTCTTCTATCCTTATATTTTTTTCACACTGGGTCTGTGCATTCAGTTTTAATTAAACTACCAGCATACAGAAAATGACTCAGAAAAAAAACATTTACACAACCATGTTTCGCCAGTATCAATGCCAGTTTGCTCAGAAACTATTCTTTCTAATGTCTACTGCAGCATGACTGGTTTGGTGGTGGGTCAGTGATGGTCTGGGGAATCATATCCATGGAGAGACACACAGACCTTACACTACCATCATATATAATTTTAGCCCTTGATTATTTTAATTTCCATCAAATGATGTAGCATTCTTTCATCCCTAAGACACTATCCATTCCACTTTAGTTTAGATATCCAGCATAATTTTTTCCTCACTGAGATCTGATGTGTTTTCAAAGTGTTCCTTTAATTTTTTTGAGCAGTGTAGAAAAGCCATAAGAAACTAAGGGTCTTTCTAAACCTTTTTTATCCTCACACTGATGAAAGCTGTGGTTTGCACTGCTGCATGTGGTAGCTCAGCTTGGATGGAGTGCCTGGTCACTGTGTTGCCGCTGTGTTCAGCAACAGTTGAAGATGTGCAGGGGCATCTTCTCCTGAGGCAGTGAAGGGCACAGAGGTGACTCAGCTTCGCTCCTGAAAAACAAACTAGACAGGCTGTTGCACATAGAGTGACTTATTTTAAGAAGTTTCTGAACAAGTTAGTTTGAGATCTACACATTTCACTGTTTTCTTGGACATTTCATTCCTGATTTTACAGCACATTACTTTTTCCTTTGATATATGTTTTATTTGTGTAAATGTAGCAGGTTACTATTAAATACAAGCATGTATTCTGTCCACCCTTTACTCATCCTTCACACATCAGTAGTCGACTCACTCTCTGTAAAATTTAAAGCATAAATGCAGAAATAAAATTTAAAGTGCTTTTAAAAGCTTGGCAAGACCTCCACATCCTCCCAATACAAATTGTTCATATTTTCCAATATAACTAGACGCCCACCATCTGCACTGTTGCATCTACCACTGATGATTGTAATTGCCATATTCTTGTTATCAAATATCTATACAGTGTCCTCTTTTCAGGGAAATGAGATGGAGAAGTATGAGTATGCATGTTTGTTTACAGGTTAGAATAATGGAGGGCCCCATCACTTTGTAAATGAGTGTTTGCTCATGCATATGCGTCTGTATTTGCATCGGTGTGTCACAACATCCGCATCAGTTTTTGTGTCAGTGCCAAGCTGAGGTTCTTTAGCTCCTCTCCTTCAGCTTCCTTCCCTCTGCTTTTAAGGAGTTGTTTTTATTTCCTTGCGTGTCTAAAGCCATCATACATTTAAAATGATTAAATTATGGGGATGGAAAGAGGCCAAGAATGGAGAGGGAAGGACAAGGGGAGGATGGAGAGCAACAATGGCACTGTGCTGAGGATTTTTGAGAGTTGGCAAAGTCGATATGATTTTAAGAGTAGGAAAAGATGCACTGAAGCAGTTTATTTCTCTATTTATCTAGTGTATGAAGCTGGAAAAGACAACAAAAGAAGAACATGCTATTTCACTACCGTATTTTTCGGACTATAAGCCGCACGTAAAATCCTTAAATTTTCTCAAAAAATGGCAGTGCGCCTTATTATCCAGTGTGCCTTATGTATGAATTCTTGTTTTGCTTACTGACCTTGAACCAATTTTATGTGGTACACTGCTCTCAAAAATCTGTCAAAATGTTTTGGTGTGACTTTAGTAAGGGCCGTTAACAAATATGGACATTTTCCAGAGCGTACAAAGCGTACGACAGGGGGGAGGGGGGTAACACCCAGCGTACGCTTTTTAAATAGTTAGAAAATGTCGGTCTGTGTAATTTAAGCACTGCCATCTGACCGCCGATGGCCGAGGCATCCACACCCCTGCACCATTGCGTGGTCTGCAGCAATATGGCCTCCGGTCTGGCAGATCAGTTCAAAGGCCTCATTGAATTCTCTAAAATAGGCCATCATCGATTCACAAAATGATTCTACTGACGATATTAGACAGGAACAAGCTGTGAGTGCGGCGCAGCAGGTGTGGAAAGCAGCCAAAGCTGCCGGAGGTAAACAAGAAGTGGAAGCATTGTTCCAAAAATGGAAACCTTACGAAGTAAAACGCAGAAAACAATGATGGATTTTATTCTACATGTTCCTGGCCTGTTTTCATCTATGCTGGCCCGGATATTTGTGCGTAATCTGGCGATCGGCGGCCGGACCGGCAGTGTTGCCAAATTTTGTGTAACAAAACTCACTGTCGACTGTCTCAAAAGTTGCTAAAGGACGAATCAAGGTCTGGGGGGGTGGGGGTTCTGTCCCCCTTGGTGCCAAAGAGAGGTCCGGGCGATGCCAAAGTGTATTAAGGGACGCAGTACGAACGCACAAAACACAGTGACAGCGGAGTTTTCAGGTTTTCGGTGTTGTGTCAAAAAGGGATTTCCTTTTTTTTTTTTTTTTTAATGTTTTTTCTTTGCTTATATCAGTAAATATACTGGTGCACATGATTTGTGAAGGGCTTATAAAATGAAGAAATGACTTGTTCTTACCCTCATTAATAAAGAATATATTGTAGCGTCTGTTAAGACGTTGAAGAAGATGGCGAGATATTGCCAGCAAAAGTTGCCCTTTTATTAACAATTAAATGGTTGCTGTGTGCCACAACCAAAACAAAACAGTAACAGCAATGAGACTGACTCGGATAATGACAGAGGGAACCCGGCTTGATGCCGAAATTGCCCAACTGTTCAACTCAGACACTGAAGATGAGGAATTTGATGGATTTGTGGAAGATTAATGATTTAAAATGTGAGTGTATTTTTCTGTATTTGTTACAACTGAACAATATTCTGAGTTATTGTGAATGAGTTGAATAAAGTTCGACTTACCTGACGCTTTTGTTTCACTCTACATATGTTTTATTATGTGCCTTATAACCCGGTGCGCCTTATGTATGAAAATAGACCCGTTCATTGATATTGCGCCTTATAATGCGGTGCTTCCTATGGTCCGCAAAATATGGTAATTTGTATAGTAACAAATAAAAAGCCATCTCTGAAACTGCTTTTTCCTCTTCTTTCAGGTCTTTTCTGGTCCTTTTAGGAGACACCACAGTGCATTATCTCCCTTCATTTTACGTAGCCCTAGTATCCTTTTATATCCCCCTGGTCTCTTCCTGTGTTTTCAGCAAAAGTAGCACAGCTTCCACCAACATCTTGGTGGCCAGTTCATTGTTAACCCGTGACCCAGCCAATTCAATGCAGAAATCTTATTGATGATCATGTGTTTGATTTGGCAAAGATTCTATACCAGATGCCCTTCTTGACGCAACTCTCCCCATTTATTCAGGCTTGGGCCCGGCACTAGGAGTACACTGGCTTGCAGCCCCACTTTGGCCTGGGTTAAAAACCATCTGTGAAACTAGTACTATATATTATTCATCAGTAACAGAGGAACACAAGGAGAAACCAGGGTTTTTTTCAATACTGTAGCCTGGATTTTTAGCACACTGCTCAATAGTCACTGCTACCCTTTTCAGTGACTTTGCAAATACAGCATTTTTTTTTTTTTGGTTTCTTTCCAGCTGATTTCAGCTAAATCGATATAACCATACCCAAATGAAAGAGCACAATACATCAAAGTTCAAAATCATGCATCCACAGTGCTTAACACTGCTACTGGTTTCCCCCCGGTATAGATAACTTTTACTAAGTTATGAATGATCTTCCTTCTGTTTGTCCTGATGTAGAAATTCAACTATATGCTGATGATACACTGATTTATCTGCACTTCTTCCAAAGAATGATACATATTACAATGTTACAAAAAGGGCTTGGGTCATTGAAGGTACCACAAAAGAATCTTTCCTGTTTTGAAGAAGTGCTTTCAGTATATCAACTTTTTCTGTAACAACGTCTGATCACCAGGGAGACCAGGGAGAATGTCACAGGACTCCTGCTAGACCCCCTGCAGTTTGCCTACCGAGCAAACAGGTCAGTGGATGATGCTGTTAACATGGGACTGCACTACATCCTACAACACCTTGACAGCCCAGGGACATATGCTAGGATCCTGTTTGTTGACTTCAGCTCTGCATTTAACACCATAAAACCTGATATCCTCTCCTCCAAACTCTCTCAGCTCACCGTACCTCCTGCCATCTGTCAGTGGATCACCAGCTTCCTGACAGACAGAACACAGCAAGTGAGGCTGGGGGAAATCACTTTAGATACACTGTCAATCAGCACTGGAGCTCCACAAGGATGTGTCCTGTCCCCACTGCTCTTCTCCCTCTACACCAACGACTGCACATCGACAGACCCGACTGTTAAACTCCTTAAGTTTGCGGATGACAGAACAGTCATCGGACTCATACGCGACGGTGACGAGTCTGCATATCGGCGGGAGGTTGAATGGCTGGTGCTCTGGTGCAGTCAGAACAACCTGGAGTTAAACATGCTTAAGACTGTGGAGATGACAGTGGACTTCAGAAGACTTCAGATCAATGATTCCCCTCACTATAACCAACAGCCCTGTGACGAATGTGGAAACCTTCAAGTTTCTGGGAACCACCATCTCTCAGGACCTGAAATGGGAGCTCAACATCAGCTCCATCCTCAAAAAGGCCCAACAGAGGATGTACTTTCTGCGCCAACTGAGGAATTACGGTCTACCGCAGGAGCTGTTGAGGCAGTTCTACTCTGCGATTATTGAACCTGTCTTGTGCTCTTCTATTACAATCTGGTTTGGAGCAGCAACAAAACAAGACAGGAGCAGACTGCAGAGAACTATTAGAACTGCTGAGAAAATCATTGGTGTTCCTCTGCCCAATCTTCAGGACTTGTTCACTTCTAGAACCAGGAAACGGGCAAAGAAAATCATCTCAGACTCCTCACACCCTGGACACAGTTTATTTTGGCTCCTTCCCTCAGGCAGGAGATACAGATCACTGTACACAAATACACTCAAACAGTTTCTTTCCTCATGCCATCATACTCATTAACAGCTGATCAGTAACATTGATCTCTACACAACTGCCTAAGTGTTACAAACTTTGTTGTTACACTACAACGCACACTACACTTTATTTTATTTTATTATTTATTAGATTTTGGATATTGTATATTTCTTAAATTACACTGCACCTTCCCTTCCCAGACCTGTATTGTATATTGTGTATTGTATATTGTGTATTGTATATTGTATAGCATTTAAGCTAAATTATAGGACACCATATAATACTAGAGAGACACTATCAACCGGAACCAAATTCCTTGTGTGTGTAAACATACTTGGCCACAATAAACCTGATTCTGATTCTGATCAATACTTGCCCTTCCTTCAATGATTTCAATGATCAGTTGAAGCTGATATGTGTGCTAATTTGGGTTTCAGTCAATATCTATCATGTGTACTATATGTGATCTTTATGATCCATCCATCCATTCATCTTATCCAGGTCCGCAGTCTAAGAGATGTTCAGACCTCCCTCTCCCCTGCTTCTTCCTCCAGTTCTTCCAGGTGAACTCCAGGGTGTTCCCAAGCCAGCCAAGAAACACAGTCTCTCCAGTATGTTCTGGGTCTGCCACAGGGCAGATGGTAGGACATGCCCGAAACATCTCACCTAGGAGGAGCAAGGAGGCAGATGCCCAAACCATCTCAACTGGCTATTTAGTATCTCCCTCCTGAGCCCCTCTTGAATGACCAAGCTCCTCACCCTATCTCTAAGGCTGAGCCCAGACCCTTCAGAGCAATGATAAATGAATTAGCTTTAATTTTTGGCTGCTGTTGTAATAACTGGCCAAGGTCATTTGGCACTACTGTCAAATAAACAAATAAAATGAAAGAAAAGATGCAGTGCAGTGAGATGATGCTATCATTTGATGCTATCATCACTGATAATGCTTAAAATTGGAGATGATTAGCAGGTGTAATATTCAGGATCTCAATGTGATATTATTGACTAATTGCTAAAGTCCAGTGGGAGCTGGTAAGAATCTTATTATGTTTACATTTGGTCATAAAGTAAAGTTTTAAAAAGTTAAATTATACATGATGGTAGTGTAAGGTTTTTCTTGTGGGAAATACCAACATCTGCACCACATTTCAAGGACTGTCATTTATGTGCTGTTAAGGTCTTTCACTCAAAACCACAAATGTTATCTCATGTTAGGAAGGAAATGTTTGGGCTTCAGAAAACAAACCAGTAGGATTTATTGTTTGAAGACCTTGAATGTTGTTAAAAAAGAAAACGACTCAAACAATCAAAAACAAACATCATCCACAGGACCTGATTATTAGAAAAGAAAAAAGAGGAATGCAGAGTTATGTTGAAATAAAGTGAAATGGATAAAAAAAAAAAACAGAAGTTATGAGACTTCCAGTTGAGTTTTCTGGTTGTTTACTTGGTTATATTGATTGGTTGTTGAGTTACATCAGAGAAAACCAGACAGCTGGGTAGAGATGGTCAGTGTTTATTTATAAATAAAGACTTTTAATAATTTAGAGGAACCATCCAGACACCATGTAAGTTACTCCCAAGATGGGAAGGAAGAAAATTTAAAAAATAAAAAAAGACCCCACCCCCACCCCCCAAAAAAGGGAAAAACTAACAAAAAACAAGAAACTAAGTGATGTTGGACAACTACTAATAACGTGATATTACTATTACTATACTATACAATTTGTCTCCTAGCTTATGCAGACTACAAAAATCCTTAAGTTTTTCTGTCTTTGTATCTCACTATCTGTGTGTGCTAGAGTAGTTTCTGTGCCTGCTCCTTGTGATGTTGTCCTATATTGCTGTGGCACTGGGGCCCAGAATCATGAAACAGGGGTCTGCTGCACGGATCATGGGAGCACAAGTCGGACACACAAAGGCAGAGATAAATAGCACAAGGGAGAAAAAAAATGAAATAAATAAAAACAAAGAAGAGAGTGTGACAGGGAAATTGTGTCTTTGGATGTGTGCACATGGGCTTGTGTAACTGGAACAGAGGTGTGTGTTGCTTTGGTATACGTTAGAAATGGAGAAGAGGGGATAAAAAAGATAAACAAAGATAGACATAAGGTAAAGAGGCAAAATGAGCTGGTGTTTGTTTTCTGTACCTTCTTTCCTTTTCATCTACAGCTGGTAGATGGATACAGCAGCCCTGTGGCAGGGTTATGTATTTTTTAAAGGCTTCAGGCAAAGCAACAGCAAAAACAGGAATCTGTAAATAGTGGTGGACTTTAAAACAAAGGGAGAGTTTGTTTTTCAGATAGGCTCATCTGGCCTTCAGTAACCAGCAGTTCTTTTTATTCTGCCCTCTACACCCTAAAACCTTTTACAACTTGTTACATCATCTATCCACAAACTTTGATTCACTTTGATTTAATGTTCATTCATCATATCGTTTGATTTCAGCTCTTAGAGACAGACATGTTGGCTCTCAGGATGCTGCACATCAGGATGCTGCACATTAGCAGACTGAAAGAAAAGTATACTGTATTATAGAAATTCTGTAGATAGAGAGGATATGTTGTGTAAATGCAGCCATATTTAGTAGTTTTTCAACTGGCATTAAGAGGACAGACAGCACTTGATAGGTGGGCAGTGTTTAGTCCAGAGTCAAGAAAGAACATGAAAAAACAAGCAAACATGTTTTTGCTAAATACTGGTAAAAGGGATTATATTTCCAATCTGCTAACAAAGTGCCTTTCATATTTTTAAAAAATTGGCTTGAGTTCAGAAGAAATTCAAATAAAATTTCAAAGAGTCTGCATAATGCACACACACACACACACACACACACACACACACACACACACACACACACACACACACACACACACACACACACACACACACCGTATTGGACCAAACCACCGGTACACCTACAGCACCTCGGCCATGGAAACCCATTCTATGAAGCTCCCAGCACACAGTTTTTCTCCTGATGTTATGAGCTAATAGTAGCTAGCATGGTTAGCAAGCTGCATCCATAGACTAATTACATTCAAAGTGCTTCAGAAGGGACCAGTAGCACAAACACAGTGAATAGGTCCCATTTAATGACTTGAATCAGCTGAGATAATAACAAAAAAGCACAAAGCTTGAAGCTTGAAGCTTGAAGCTACAGCCACCTGTTTCAGCATCTGTCATAGAAAGCGGCCATACCTTTAATCCTAAAGCCAGCCCCAATTCCCCAACTGGAAGAGCTGTCATAAAGAGGGGGAATTAGCTTGAGAGACCAAAAACCTTTACTCTACCTGACTATACATAGCCTGTAACATCCATCAGTTATGATTTTCTGCATTAGCTGGCTTCACCTGTAGATTTACCCAGCAGTCTGAAGCGAATTTATGCTATAAACAAAAACAAATCTCAGTGGGAGAAAAACGTGCAGAAATTTACTTTCGCAGTACATTGCAGTATAAGCAGTTGTGCACTCTTATAAATCATTTATTCAACTACCCTTAATTAGCGTCTGCTCATGTGTTTCTCAGACACTGTTGGTAGCCTAGTTTTGGCTTCAGTGAGCCTCTCCTCATCCAACATAAGATCTGTTAGACATTTTAAACTTTCAAAGATTATTTGTTCACATTCTCATTTTGCAACTACTTCTAGGTCATCATGCATATTTCTTTCCCTCAAATCAGCTTGTTTCCCCATCCCGCTGTCGCTTCTCTTTACTTACTCTCCTTTCATTTCTCACTATCTCTCCCGGCACTTTGGTGAGTCACCTTGCATGTCTGAGTAATTATACACATCCCCTGGCACATGCATGCGCAACAAACTTAGTACGCCGCATGGATTTATGTATATATATATATATATATATATATATATATATATATATATATATATATATATATATATATATATATATGTGTGTGTGTGTGTGTGTGTGTGTGTGTGTGTGTTGAAAAAAAAAGTTCCATGACTACAATGGATAAACATTTCTAACTGTAAGCAGTTGACTGTTATGTGAAGATGGATCAGCTCACATTAGCCTGCAAAACAGCCTTGTGTCAAATAGAGGGGGTGTGTTATTCCAGGTATAGTTAGGCAATAAAATATGAGTCAGGGAGGTTTGAGTAATACATACATGGACACTTTGAATGCTTATTAGATGCCCAAATGCTGAGCTGCAGCTTATAGAACAATGTTGAAAGTTATGAGAGTGAGTCATTTTATCCTCAGTTGTGATCTACCGGTAAAAAAAAAAATGGTGACCGGTCACATTCCAAAGTAATCTAGCAGAAACAGTTTTACTTGGAAGGGTGAAAAACAAGAAGATTATCCAATTTTTCACAACACACATTTCTGAAAATTAAAATTCTGTCAGGCTAATAATGAGGTGGGAGATATTTTCTGCTGTGACTGATTTTCTCTCAACAACTATTGGGCTACTTCTTCGTTAGAGAAAACTACTTTTAGTGGCTCCCTTAGTCACAGGAGTCACCACAGCGGGTAGCTCTGCATGCTCGGCCGAGCTTTTACACCACATACCCTTCCTGATGCAAGCCCAAAGGGATTTGCGCCTCCTCCTGGGATCGAACCAGTGACCTATGGAGTCACTGGACTGCCTCTTCACTGCCCAACTAAAATGTGTGTGAGGAGATCACCAGTATTGCTGATGTAGAAAAACATGTTGCGTTTGAACTGAGTGAAAGCAGCGGTCTCAAAATTTAAATAGTGGCCTCTTATATATGGTCCTATATGTTGAATATAAGTTTTGTTAAGTGTCTATACACGACTAATTCTTGACTTTAATCCTCACCGACATATCCACATCTAAAAAAACACAGAAAATCATAACTATTCAGCTTCAGCTTCATATGCTTAATGGCAAGGTGCATTAGGTTACCTCTGTCATGCCCCCTGGCCATTACAAAGTAAAGCTCAGGGAGAAGAGCTGGACTTCCCTTATGAATTAGATATGACATCAGAGAGCGTGTTAAATTAATCATGAGAAAGGATTCCAGCTTGATTCCCATATTAAAATGCTCTACCTTTAATAATGACTAATTATTAACAGGATGTTACAGGGCCATGATTTTACAGAAGCACGTTCTGATAATCCAGTGCAGTGAAAAATGTCTCTTTCCCCGTCATGTAACTTTGAAGTAAGAGAACTCATCTTGTTCCTCTCTGCCTTGTATTATATTTTCTGTATCATGTTGGCATAAATTAAGTTTTGTATCATGCAAAAAAACAGCATCAAAGGAAACAATGCACAGGTACTTAACCCCCTCACTAAGAAACAGGATCACATTGGAAATCAAGTGGAAGTGGAAATCTACTGCCTCTGTTACCTAACAAAGAACCACTATCAACAAGACACATATAACATTTTGCAGAAACACAAATAATAAATGAGATCAGGGTGGCTAGAGAAGGAGGAATGAGAGTCTTGCTTCAGCATCAGCATGTCTGTTTGGCTCTCTATATAGCCAGATATCCTCTGGGTAGCCAATTGCCTGCAAACCCATCCAGACAATGAACCAATCACCACCCCAGTCAATCAGGCTGCTGCCAGCACACACTGGATGCACACAGTAATTCTCATCTTTGTACAGAACACCTTCTGCAATCCTTTTACTTTCTGACATTATGTGTGGTGAAAAAAAAATAAATTATGCACCGCAAAGTACCCACAACTGTATAAAAAATGTTTTCTGTTTCACACATTGCAAAACCCCTCAAAGAAAAACAAACCCTAAAATCCAGACATGCAGCCACAGCTTTCAGGACGTTGTTGTAAAAATGTTTAAAGAGCCCATCTGATGCTCTTTTATGGATTTATAATTTGGGAAGTGTACCAGAATAGCTGCATATCCTTTAATGTTCAAAAATACATTTTTCATTCCTCCAACTGTCTAAAGCAATATGCTTTAGCTTCTGTTTCTTTAACCCTCTTCTCAAAAAGTTGAGTGTGCATAGATTTGCCATTTGCAGAACATGAGTGGGTGTTCCTCAACTGCAAGACATGATTAGGTTAGGCTGAGGGTCCAACCACGTCTGACTCTTCTAATTCTGCAGAAGTATACAGCATTATTTTTGTGCAATGGTATTACCAAATTGTTGTATATTGTAGCCCTCTACTTTTCACGCGTACCATCAGGGAATGGTAACAGAAAAAAAAAAAAAACAGAAATTACAGTTTTTATCTCTGGTCTGCAGATTTTTATCTCTATGTATACATCTGTCTTTATATGAGCAAAGTCCATGGTTAGCCATTTCAGTGACAGAGTATGCTAAGACTAAAGGTAATGTAGCATCTTTAGACTTTGCTAAGGTGCTTATTTTATTTTATTTTTTTAACTGACAGGCTACACACAGGTAGCCAAAATATTAAGAACCTCTGAATATTGATTCAACACCTCTGACTGAGGGTACAAATGTTTTTACCAGTTCTTTGTACCCAGCTGGGAGAATGGTCTATAAGGACCTTTTCACACCTGTGGTTCATTTAATCTGGTCTGAATCAGCTGATGAGTCTGTAAACTTGTACCCTTTTCTCCCTGCTTTGGTTTCTTCACTGAAAAAAACTTCAAGCTAACTCCAAGGAAGAAAGTTAAGTTTGCTTGGCCAATAAATACCCTTTGAGTGTAGGCCTGTGTGAATAAAGTTTATGAGCCTGTTTTTAAATATATGCACAGTTGCAATTGATCTCAGGTCAGCAGGCAGCTTATTCCAAAGAACAGAACCATAATAACTGAAAGCACCTTCAGCACACTTAGATCTAATTCTCGGAACATTTAGAAGATCTGCACCTGATTTGAGAGCTCTGACTGAGTTGTAGACAGTGAGCAAGTCAGAGATATACTTGCATTCAAACCATTGAGAGCTTTGTGAACTAATCAAAGTATTTTAAAGGCAATTCTATATTGTATTCAGAGCCAATGAAGCGTTCTCAGCACTGGGGTAATAGCAAATCTTCACGCACCTGTAAGGATTCTGGTTGCTACATTTTGAATGATATGAAGTCGTCCTTCTGATGATCCTGCAAATAGAGCACTATAATAATCTAACCTGCTTTATTTGAATTTCCATATAAAATGTTATGTAGTGACCATATTCTGAAAGCTCGCTATACCTTTTGTGTATCAAAAGCTTAATTTGAAAAGTAAAGTAAAAAGTGCAACAGTTGCCTCTGAAATGTGGTGGAGTATAAGTGTAAAGTTTAAAAAACTGGATTATGTATAGACAAGCATGGACTGAAAGTCAAAATGAGATCATTGTTTTGATGCACCAATTTCATGTGTAGAGGGAAAGCTTTTTGACAGTTGTTTTAGAGGTTCTTCGATTGGTCTTGCTCTGTGTGCCTTAGATGATGCTTGAGCTTTTCTGGCTTGGCACCCTTTAGAAGCCAAAAAAAAAATAAAAAAATCATGACACATACCCCATAATTTTAATCATCTACATTTAATCATGTACAATAAAAAGCACCCGAGTTGAGTTGTTTACATGAAAAAGATCAGCAGGATAGCATCAGAAAGGTTGTTTTGTTTATTTATTTTTAATTATACAACTGACCCAATCTAACAAACCTGCTCATTCTTTGAGAATGTGCTGAACAAGTTCAGGAGCAGTGAAAATTTCTCCTTGGGGTGAACTTTGGGCCTGGTAACTTTGTAGCTTAATAACAAAGTAAAGGAAATGGAAAAATCCACCAAAAGCTAAATATGGTCACCTGAAAACACGCTGGACAATGTAATCAATACAATCACAGTATAATCACAGGCCTCTCAGACTTGTAAACACATTCACGCTCTCATTCACAGCTTTGTCGTGCTGTGACATTTTTCCAAGTAACCTAGAAACAGATCTGCAGGTGGGTAAGAAGAGTAAGTGAAATCACATCACTTGTTTTAAAAAAACAAAATTCTCATTATGCACGGCTGAAGTTTCACTTTTATCTGCTTCTGTTATGCTTTAGTAAATGTGTTTAGTGTGCCAAATGCACACAGTTTCTTCAAAACAGTGGCGCAGAGATGTGCAGTAGCTGTGCAAATGGATTCATGCAGACACAGGTGGGTATGATTTCTAGATTAAATAGAATCTGGCGGCCTTGGTGGTTGGCAGGTGGGTAATTGATGAGTACATGATGAGTGCTGAAGTGGTCGATTCAGAGCAAACATGACGGATAGGGGCGCACAGAGGAAGCCCTCGCAAACAAGAGAGGAGAATGAAAACTCCTCACAGGTGACAGTGATAACCACAAAGCCACTGTTGAGCTATAACACTGATTAATCATGAAAATGAATGGTTCTTGTACAGTGCTACATTTGAATAATCAGCTGTATTGTGTGGACAAAATGTGAGTGGGCAGTTCATTTCACTTTAGTGCTGCAAAGCCAGGGATGAACAAAGTTTGTGTGTATTAGTAGAGTGGAGGGTGTTCATCACAGAAAGCAATATTAATCAACAGAACAGGAAGTTCATTATTCAAAAGTAGTTGTAGGCAAAAAAAAAAAAAAAGTGTTAATTTGACAGGAAAAGCAGGAGCAGATAAATTACTGATGGTCGATTGGACAAATTACATGCTGTCGCCTTAATTAATTAGAGGTAAACAAACCTGTTACCATTTTACCCCTAAAATGCAGCATTCAATTAATTGTTAAAACGTGTGGAAATAAAAACATGTGCTCCTGTGACTGAAAAGTGATTTACAGGTCTGGTTTAAAAAACAATTCAACGTGAGCACTAGACAATTTAATTACAGGCTAATACTAGTAAAGATTACTTTAAAACAACACCACTGCAAGATCAACACAATCAGAAATACAAATGAAAGATTTTTAACATGCAAAATTTGTTTTCCAATCAAGAGCTTTAATTTTTTTTGCCTGTCAACTTCAAATACCCATTTTGTGAAAGATTGCTGGAAACAATAAAAATTCACTCTTTGAGGGCTTAATTGACAAAAATTTGCTCATCAGGCTTTGTTTATTAAAAATCTGTATTAAAATCTGTCAGCGACAGTCATCAATTCAGTCATCACAAGCCATAATCATGGTAAAAATTTAGAAGCCTCCTCTAATATCAGACACGGGGAGAGATATACGTATGGGCTCATCCACTGAGCCACCCTGGGACCCAGTTTATAAGAATTTCAACTGGCAATTCTGACCTCATTATCAATCACCCCACTGCACCCATTACTGCTGTTTATGCTGCTGTAGTTGTGTCCATTTGCGGAGGTATTTGCCTCCAGACAGGGATTTTCAGCCACTGCAAACGTGCTCCTGTGCAGTCCTTACAAAAGGTACAGACTGTGGCTGCAGTGGAAACCTTTCATTGTTTTGCTCTCTGCAGACTGCCCATGGACCTAATCAAGCAGTGAGTGAAAGCCAAAGTAACAAGCGAGTGACAAGGAAATTTATCAAGTAAAAACAAAATAGCAAAGCTCCCAAATGGAACAGTCTTCTGTACCCCTTCAATCAACTAATACAGAATTTTCCTTTTTTAAAGAGGATGGCACAGCTGGTGCACAACGGCATTAGTGCTAAAGGACACCTTATGCATAGCTCTGTGACACCAGCGGCATCTGACAGAACGGCAGTATTTGTCGGCCTGGGGTGAGAACGCTAAAAAAAGTATTAAGTAATAGATGGTAATCATAACAAGCATAAGAACCATTTGGCTCTGCTTTGTAAGTAAAACACTAAATGGTACAAATTTCAGTGGGTTTTCTTAAAAACCCACAAAAAAAAAAAAGAGATGTGTAGATACAGCATAACAGTGTTGGTGTACTGTATAATAAAGAGTCAGTACAAATGCCTTTGGCCAAAACTACTTAACATTCAAGGCCATCTGACATATCATAACACTGAGGGCTATTACACACAGTATCATCCAGTCTTTAAGAACTCATGATCAGGCAAACACGGTGTGTTAAATTTAATCCCTTATTTAGAGAAATGGGGAAAAAAGAAAACAGCATTAAGTCAGAGTTATGTCACCTAAACTGTTCAAGCCTCTTTAGGGATTAGACAAGATTAAATAACTCAATAACTCAAGGATCACACATTCAGAGGGCATGTATTAGGCAACAAGAATCTAACATATGACTAAGAAGAGTGAAGAAAGCCAGCTGGCTGGGAGGAAAGATGGAAAGTGGGCAAGAAAAGGCAAGGGTGCATGAAAAAGTCATCCTTGCAGAAATTAGATTTGCAAGCACGAAGACAGTGCACCCAATCTGATGTCTTGTGTAGTCTGTGAAGTTTCCAAGACTGTTAACAGTTGCAGTACACCATCCTGTACTGTAAACACCTACTGATTTCTAAAAATACATCAGGTTGGCAGTAGCACTAAGGCATATCTCATCCTGAACTTTCTCAGATCTTTAAGGGGTTGCTTTTCAAAACATGGCATGACATTGATGAGTTTCAGTGGCTATAATGAAACTCTTTTGGTATGAACTGAATGCCTGCATAGAAGCCTGACTTTGCTTTCAAATGCTCTGAAGGAGAGTGGCGATACATCATACATTACAGGTTATGTATTACAATAGCAAGGCCCTTCCTTTGCTCATGCCTTTATATAGGCCTTCCAACTACAAACCTTATAGTGCTCTGCAGGACTGATAAGGTGAAATTGCTTTCACCCATAGACTGCACCCATATTCTTACAATTCTGTAAAAGGAAACCAACTATTTCCATCAAGTCAACAAAATTGCTCTTACAGCAGCAGAGAAATGATTTGGCTGACCTGGCAGACTTAAATATCCCATCCAGTGACAAATGTACAAAGTCTGTTGCTATTCACTGCATTTGCAACATTTTGTCAACTTATAGCATCTACAAATGTGGAACTGTTAAAGGAAAAACTTCATTTGGCAACTTCATTCTGAAATAAGAAGGTTCATAAAGAACTGTGTGCATAATCTGCCAATTTGTTTGGTGCAGATAGTTCATTTTGGTTTGGTTGGAAGTAGATTTAATATATGATCTAAATATGTAGAGAGCTGCAATTGTTTGAAAGTGTCTCCAACTAATGAATGTAAATAGCTATAATATACTGTATTGTTTTATATAACTTGCAGAGGTAGCATAAGTACAAAATCTCTCACCATCTTTGATCAGTCTCAGAATCAGTAGGGCAACTGTAACAAACAGAGCACATTTCTACCCCTGTGAAGATAAATCCCAAATAAAGATAAATAAAAGACAGTCTCTTAGGATAGACATGTAAGCTGGTAAGAGTCTACTGCTAACCCATGTTTTTTTTATACAGATTTTAAAATTTACACTCACCAGGCACTTTATCAATCATCAGTTCACACCTGTTGAATTGCTCATTCATACAAATATCTAATCAGCCAGTTACATGGGAGTAACTCAATGCATTTAGGCATGTAAATATGGTCAAGATGACATGCTGAACTTCAAACTGAGCATCAGAAAGGGGAAGAAAGGTGATTTAATAGAATGTTGCATGGTTGTTGGTGCTGCTGATCTACTGGAATTTTCCCATACCAAAATGTCTGTGGTTTACAGAGAATGGTCTGAAAAAGAAAATTTGAGCTGGTGAAAATGCCCTGTTGATGCCAGAGGTCAGAGGAGAATGGTCGGACTGCTTTAAGCTGATCAGATGGCAACAGTAACTCAAACAACCCCTGGCTGCAACCAAGATATGCAGAAGAGCATCTCTGAACACACAACACATCAGACCTTGAAGAAAATGAGCTAGAGAAGCAGAAGACCGCTCTTGTTCGCTAAGAACAGAAAAATGAGGTCATGAAAGCAAGTATGCATTAAGCCTTGTATAGTTCACACTGCTGCTGGTGGTGTAATGGTGTGGGAGATATTTTCTTTCAGGTCCTCATTGTTTGATAGTGTGTCAAGCAGATGAATCTAAGTAGTCATTTCATTCTTTATATTTTTTGCAAAACTTTCAGGTTGTCTTTTGTTCACAGGTTCATACATTTTCATGTGTTTTCCTGCAGTTTAATGAACTGCTTTTGAACACATCTTGGCAACTTGTCTGTTCTACATTTCAAATGCCCTTTGGTCTATTGAGCGAAACATCAATAAACACTCTTTTCCACTTACCAAAGTCTAAAAAGGCCTTTTGCCCAAGTATGAAATAATACAGGATCCTTCTGAATCACAGTGGAGTATGACCAGTTTAGGCTTAAAGTAGTAAAGGATCACATCTTCATGTTAGAAATATTTTGTTTCAGTTTTGTAGAATCTTGTGGTTCATCATGGAATGAAGAGCCACCAGATAATACTCCTACATTTTGCTTTTTTAATTGAGTTTACATTGCATTAAAGTTTCACAGTTAAGATGGAGAAATGATTAAAAATTGAAACAGACAAGGGACTTTCATGGCTAAATGTTTTTGTCCTCATCTGAGTTCATCTATCTCAAGCAACAAGACTTTCTCTTAAATGCATGCTGGCATGCCTCCAAGTGGCTTTTAACCAAAGAAAATCTCTGTGCAGGGGAATGCAATAGAAATGCTAAACCAATATGAAATGCCAATAGGTGAGCCAAGCATAGAAAAGGTTGTCTGTCTGTGGCGTGTGTTAAAAAATAACTCAGAGACCTTTGCCACAGAAATAATATTTTTTTATGTTGAAGATTAAATATCAAAAGTCTGTTGATTTGTGTGAGTTCCATGCAGCAAATTATTTTCTTTTAGTCTTCAGTTGCAGTTGAAAACCAGATACATTTTAAAGCCTGGCACACCCATAAATGCTGTTGCTTAACCATGTGGATCAGGGTATGGTTCTTGACAGGAAGAGATGAATGACCTGTTATTAACCTCATTACTGGACAAAACAGCAATTTTTCAATTTATTATTGCTGAACTATATTATGCTGTTACTTCCATGGAATAGCAGTGAAGATATGTGCTTCATAAAAGAAAACCTACAGTATATCAACATATTTCATGAAAATGGCAGTCTGCTGGGGATGTATTGATGCATTCACTGCATTAGTGTCTTGTTTATAAATGATGATCCTTCTGCATTAATCTGCTAAAAGAACTACAGTGAATGACTCACCCTTCAGCAATGATAATTATAAAACAGTTGAATTCAGCTAGTTTTGAAACTTAAAGAAGCACTCCACCAGTTTCACCTGTGAAGAGTTACTTATCACTCAGATGGCGATGGTCACTCAGAAGTATGATGTCACTGCATTTTTAATGACTAGCTCTGTTGACTTCACAGCTTGAAGCAAAAACTTATATATTTGGTTATTTAGAGCTTGAAACAAACAGTTGTCATGGTCCTGGGCCGTCTGCCCAGCATTTTGTGTTTAGTTCTGTCTTCCCTGAGTTTTGTTGTTTTTCAGTTGTTTTGATACGTTTGTTCCCCTCGTCCCTGTCTCCCCTGCTCCATGTTCTTGTCATGATGTCTTGTCCCTGACCTCCTGTGTTTTCATGTTGAGTTTATTCCTAGTGTTGTGACTAGTCTGTGTCTCTGCCCCGTGTCTGTGTGCCAGTCCCCCGTATGTAGTCTGCGTGCGCCTTGGTTAGTCACTTCCTGTATTATTTTGACAGTCGTATGTTCCCTGTGCTTTGTGTTTAGTTTTGCTTTCCATGTTGTTAGTTTCATTTGCTTCACCTGTTTTGCCCTGCTGTTTCTTCTTGCCCTAATTACCTGCTGTGTATTTAAGCCCTCAGTGTTCATCTGTTTCTTGTCGCGTCGTCTTCAGTGTTCCCTCGCTGTGTGTCTCCCTGCTCCTCCTCAGGTTTTGGTTTAGTCCCTTCCCAGCATAGGTTTGTTTTGTATTTTTCCAATAAATCCTGTTTTTTTGAGTCTGCATCCTGGGGTCCAATTCTGCCTGCCACACACACACGCCATGACAGAACGACGCGACCATTTCAAAGACCCCGCGGACTCAGACCTGCGTGAACGGCAGCTAGCTGTGCAAGCTCACCTGCAGGAAGTGGTGAGGAGGAAGCCGTGGCTGGCTCCCGAGTATGAGGGACAGCTCCGCCGCTCTCACCGCGCTTGGGGAGACTCCAGCTGGGTTAAAGGGTCTCCGCGTCAGAGCTTGCCGCTCTCTCCACCTCCGCCGCCACAGCCCTGTTCATCAGCCGCACTGCAGCAACCGCCCGATACCATTGCCCCACCTCTGCCCCAGCCTTTAGGGATTAAGCTGGGCGGGTTCTCCCTGGCATCAGATTCGCCCCCGCCCGAACCTTTCGGGAAAAGGCTGGGCGGGCTCACTTCCTCATCAGACAGTCCTTTGCCTGCTGCTTCTCTTGCCAGCTCTGCTTCCCTTCCTCTCCCTACGACGCGGAAGCAGCGCTCGCGATTCAGGAAGAGGAGCACGGAGCCAGCAACCCATGACAAGAAGCAGGAATCAGTCACTGTGAGAGAGATGTCCTGTATTGACTCTGCCAGCCCTCCAATGGATCCTGCAGATGCTTCCGTCTTCTTGGACCGGGAACTTGGGCCAGAGGTTCGAAGATTCTTCAGAATCTCCTCCCGGATTTATAACTGTACTGACTCGAAAGCCTTTTCCATTGGATTTTCTGCTGTGCTCAGTCTCTTAGACACCCACCCTCGCTTATTGCTGTCACCCACTATTGCCGGCTGGATGGCTTCTGCTGTTCGTGTGGAGGCACAGATTAGAGCACTGAACTCTCTGTCTTCAGCATCACCAGCAGCAGCACCACAGTTACCCACGCCGCCTGCACCACAGACCACTGTAGCAGCCTCCGAGCCACAGCAGTCAGAGCCCCCAGTGTTAGCTGCAGCAGCTCCTCAGCCACTCCCATCAGAGCCCCAGCTCCCTCAGTCAGCCTCTGTAGCTCTCCCCGCTTCAACTTCCCCAGTGCCAGCTCTCCCCGCTTCAGCTCCCTCAGCCTCAGCTTTCCCTAGCTCTCAGTCAGTTTCCACGCAGTCAGCTCTCCCTAGCTCTCAGCCTGCTCGCCCTCAGTCAGCAGCAGCTCCAGCCGCTCTAGTTCACCCTGCCTCAGCTTTGCCCCCTCCAGTGGTTTCTCTTTCTGTGATCCCCTTGGTCGGTTTAGTTTCACCTCCAGTCCCCTCATCCTCCTCAGCTTCAGCCCCCTCGTCCTCAGTCACCTCAGTCCCCTCATCCTCCTCAGCTTCAGTCCCCTCGTCCTCAGTCACCTCAGTCCCCTCTTCCTCAGTCACCTCAGTCCAGTCAGCTTCCCCGGTCCCCACAGCCAGTGCTTCAGCTTTGCCCCTTCAGTGGCGTCACTTCCCTTAAATCCCTTGGTCTCTCCAATCAGTTTAGTTTCATCTTCAGTTCTAGTCGCAGTCTCCTCGGTTTCCTCTGTGCCCTCTGTCCCCGTAGTCCCTCAGGTCCCCGTAGTCCCTCAGGTCCCCGTAGTCCCTCAGGTCCCCGTAGTCCCTTACTCTACTTCCACTTCTGGTCCCTCAGTCCCTCAGTTCCCAGTAGTCCCTTACTCTACTTCCACTTCTGGTCCCTCAGTCCCTCAGTTCCCAGTAGTCCCTTCGGCTCTCCCTAGCGCCCGGCCTGCTTCCACGCAGCCGGCTCTCCCTAGCGCCCGGCCTGCTTCCACGCAGCCGGCTCTCCCTAGCGCCCGGCCTGCTTCCACGCAGCCAGTCGTCTCCCGGCCTGCTTCCACGCAGCCAGTCGTCTCCCGGCCTGCTTCCACGCAGCCAGTCGTCTCCCGGCCTGCTTCCACGCAGCCAGTCGTCTCCCGGCCTGCTTCCACGCGGCCCCTAGTGCCAGTTCCCTTAGCTTCAGTCCCGTCAGTTTTGGTCCCTTTTGTTCCCTCCTCTGGTCCCTCAGCTCCTTTCGTTGTGGTTCCCCCTGCAGCCTCAGTCCCAGTCTCCTCTGTTCCTGCTCCCCCGACTCCAGTTTCCCCGCAGTCAGCTTCGGTCCCCTCACCTCTCCCGCAGTCAGCTTCGGTCCCCTCACCTCTCCCGCAGTCAGCTTCGGTCCCCTCACCTCTCCCGCAGTCAGCTTCCCCAGTGTCAGCTTCCCCGTCCTCAGCTTCCACACTCCTAGCTCCCTCCGTGTCAGCTCCCTCAGTGTCAGCCTTAGTTCCCTCCTGTACTTCCATTCCTGGTCCCTCGGTCCCCCTAGGTCCCTCAGCCTCCCTGCAGTCACAGTCCATAGCGTCAGCTCCCTCGCCCTCCATAGCGTCAGCTCCCTCGCCCTCCATAGCGTCAGCTCCCTCGCCCTCCATAGCGTCAGCTCCCTCGCCCTCCATAGTGTTAGCTTCCACGCACCCACCATCACATGCACCTGGTCCATCCCCCAAGCAGCCCCAGCTGCTCAGTGAAGTAGCTGTGTGCCCTACACCGCAGACCCAGCCTGCACATTCGGAGCCTCACCTTGTAGGCCCCGTTCAGCCCAAGGGTCCGGCTCAGTCGGAGCCGTGTTTGAAGCCCAAGGGTTACGCTCAGTTGGAGCGTCGGGCTCGGTTCGAGCCTCCTGCCTCGTCTTGCCGCCGCCGCTTGGAGCGCGGTCGGCCCCCAGTCTGGTCTCCTCGCCGCCGCCGCCTGGAGCGCGGTCGGCCCTCAGACTCGACTCGCCGCCGCCGCCTGGAGCGCGGTCGGCCCTCAGTCTCGCCTCGCCGCCGCCGCCTGGCGCGCGGTCGGCCCGCAGCCTCGCCTCGCCGCCGCCGCCGCCTGGAGCGCGGTCGGCCCTCAGTCTCGTCTCGCCGCCGCCGCCGCCTGGAGCGCGGTCGGCCCTCAGTCTCGTCTCGCCGCCGCCGCCGCCTGGAGCGCGGTCGGCCCTCAGCCTCGTCTCGCCGCCGCCGCCGCCTGGAGCGCGGTCGGCCCTCAGCCTCGTCTCGCCGCCGCCGCTGGCGCCGCGGTCGGCCCCCAGCCTCGTCTCCTCGCCGCCGCCGCTGGAGCCGAGGTCGGCCCCCTGCCTCGACTCCTCGTCGCCGCCGCTGGTGCCGCGGTCGGCCCCCTGCCTCGACTCCTCGTCGCCGCCGCTGGTGCCGCGGTCGGCCCCCTGCCTCGACTCCTCGTCGCCGCCGCTGGTGCCGCGGTCGGCCCCCTGCCTCGACTCCTCGTCGCCGCCGCTGGTGCCGCGGTCGGCCCCCTGCCTCGACTCCTCGTCGCCGCCGCTGGTGCCGCGGTCGGCCCCCTGCCTCGACTCCTCGTCGCCGCCGCTGGTGCCGCGGTCGGCCCCCTGCCTCGACTCCTCGTCGCCGCCGCTGGTGCCGCGGTCGGCCCCCTGCCTCGACTCCTCGTCGCCGCCGCTGGTGCCGCGGTCGGCCCCCTGCCTCGACTCCTCGTCGCCGCCGCTGGTGCCGCGGTCGGCCCCCTGCCACGACTCCTCGTCGCCGCCGCTGGAGCCGCGGTCGGCCCCCAGCCACGACTCCTCGTCGCCGCCGCTGGAGCCGCGGTCGGCCCCCAGCCACGACTCCTCGTCGCCGCCGCTGGAGCCGCGGTCGCCCGCCTGAGAGGTTTGGACTCTGCTTTTTGGCCCCTTGGCCTGGACGGCCCCCTGAACTATGGACTGTTTGTTCCCCCTGGCCGTTGCTCTTTTTGTTTCTGTTTTTGTCATAGCTCCTGAACTGTTCCTTGTTTTGACCCCGTTTTGGACATTGGAGCTCTCCGGCCTTGTGCCGTCGCTTTTTGTTTCATCCAGTTGTTTTTTTTCTCATTCCTGTGTTTTGTCCCTGTTTTTGGACTTTGTCCCGGCCTTGTGCCCCTGCTGTTTTTGTTCTGACATTGTGATTTTTGATGTTTTGCTCCCTGCCTTTGTTGCTCCCTGCCTGGTTTTGTTTTTGTTCCGGTCCCTCCGTCCTGGTCCCCCGCCTCCCTCCCTGGTCTGGTTTTGTTTCCTGTTTTGGCCGTCGGGTGCCGGCCTTTGAGGGGGGGGTGCTGTCATGGTCCTGGGCCGTCTGCCCAGCATTTTGTGTTTAGTTCTGTCTTCCCTGAGTTTTGTTGTTTTTCAGTTGTTTTGATACGTTTGTTCCCCTCGTCCCTGTCTCCCCTGCTCCATGTTCTTGTCATGATGTCTTGTCCCTGACCTCCTGTGTTTTCATGTTGAGTTTATTCCTAGTGTTGTGACTAGTCTGTGTCTCTGCCCCGTGTCTGTGTGCCAGTCCCCCGTATGTAGTCTGCGTGCGCCTTGGTTAGTCACTTCCTGTATTATTTTGACAGTCGTATGTTCCCTGTGCTTTGTGTTTAGTTTTGCTTTCCATGTTGTTAGTTTCATTTGCTTCACCTGTTTTGCCCTGCTGTTTCTTCTTGCCCTAATTACCTGCTGTGTATTTAAGCCCTCAGTGTTCATCTGTTTCTTGTCGCGTCGTCTTCAGTGTTCCCTCGCTGTGTGTCTCCCTGCTCCTCCTCAGGTTTTGGTTTAGTCCCTTCCCAGTATAGGTTTGTTTTGTATTTTTCCAATAAATCCTGTTTTTTTTGAGTCTGCATCCTGGGGTCCAATTCTGCCTGCCACACACACACGCCATGACAACAGTGGACAGATGTCCTGACCAAAGTGCAATGTTAGTTGTTTTTCATGATACCAGATATAGTTAAGGTAGCCACAGAGATGCAGTATAATAATGTGAAATGGTGATGATTAAAGCTGTAGCACTTCCACTGTTGGAAAAAATATCATAAGTAACATGAAGTTATGCATGGATATTCACTTGTACACCTTGCAAGTACTGGGTTGGATACAGAACTGGATTAATTCAGCAAGGTTTAGTTTCAGCAAGATGCTGGAAACATTCCTCAGAGATTTTGGTCCAGATTGACATGATAGCTCCACATAGTTGCAGATTAGGTTTGCACATCCATAATTCAAATATCCCATTTATTCCAAAGGTGCTCTATTGGATCGAGACTCATCAGACCAGGTAGTATTTTTCCATGCTCCTACTGACCAGTTTTGGTGAATTGTAGCCTCAGTTTCCTGTCCTTAGCTGACTGGAGTGGCCCCCGGTATGGTCTTCTGCTGCTGTAGTGCATCTACTTCAAGGTTTGATATGTTGTGCATTCAGAAATGCTCTTCTGCATACCCTTGTGTTAATGAGGGGCTATTAATGTTACTGTTGCCTTCCTATGAGCTCAAAGGAGTCTGGCCATTCTCCTCTGACCTCTGGCATCAACAAGGCAATTTCACCCAGAGAACTGCCACTAACTGGTTATTTTCTCTTTTTGAGACCATTCTCTGTAAACCATAGACACGGTGGTGTGGGAAAATCCCAGTAGATCAGCAGATTCTGAAATTTTCAGACCATCCCCTCTGGCACCAACAACCATGCTGCATTCTAAGTCACTTAAATCGCCTTTCTTCCTCATTCTGATGCTCAGTTTGAGTTCAGCAGGTCGTCTTGACCATGCCTACATGCCTAAATGCATTAAATTACTGCCATGTAATTGGCTGATTGGATATTTGCATGAATAAGCAATTCAGCAGGTGTGAATTGATGATCAATGAAGTGGTTGGTGAGTGTAGAGATCCCATTGCAATGGGAACGAGTTTATGTTATGAATGGAAGAAATATACCTGGACAAAAGAATCCAAATGGTAAACTCATGAAGCTGAGGATAAGCTGCCAAGGTTTAAGTCAGGTTAAGTCAATTTTATACATACAGTTAAGTTACAAATTTGCTACCAAAGCCTTTACAGTAGAGAAAAACATGGGTTATTATTAAACTCTTACCAGTTTACATGTCCATCCTAAGAGTCTGTCCTTTACTAGAGTAAAGTCTATAGTGCACTGAAATGAAGAGGATTCATCTTCACAGGAGTAGAATTGTGCTCAGTTTGTTGAAGTTGCATTGAGTTACTGCCGTGTGATTGGATGACTAGATATTTGCAACAATGAGCAGTTTGAAAGGTGTACCTAATAAAGTGACCAGGGAGTGTTTTTTGTTAGTGTGCTCACACAATATTTTAAATGAAAGGAGTAAAAACACCTTAAACTAATGTATGAAATCAAACACAGGCACCTGGTTCTGTACACTGAATTCAAAACCAGGAACTCTCTGATATTAACTTTACCAGACTGTTGTTAACAATCTGAAATGTTACTGTCATTGTTCGCACCGCCAGTGTCCACAATAGTTAACAGTATTCAGCTATACAGTAAATCCATTAAAACTGTCAAAATGTAACATTCAGCATTCTGAACTTGCAGAGGCTTTAAAAAAATAGTTTATTATAAAATGCATTATTTGAGGTAGCTCGTTTGAGAAGCAAAAAAAAAAAAAAAGGTTTCTGGTCTAGCTGCAAACATGAACCCATAGGTGACATCACTGGATGCTGTAGCATCTCTTTTAAGAAAAATAGAAGATTCTGACACTACATTTCACAACAATTGCAGGAGACAGCAGCCAGGATTTGCCTGTGTAGAGTTGTCACCTTTAATATTATGACCAGGAAATCAGGTTTAAGCTGTTTTATTGTTCATCCAGATGGTTGTTTTGGGTTCTGGTGGCAAGCAAGCAAACTGAATTATTTTTGTCTGACTTGGTATTAGATTTATTTTTGTATTCAGTACCAGATATTTTCAGTGCTTGTGCCTGAGGTCATTTTTCAGTGAGGCTGCATTCTTTTAAAATAGGTTTAAAGTTTAAGTAAAATCCCTGAATTTAATAGAATCTCTGTGAAGTTAAGGATCAATATCTCTGCATCTTGCCTCAAAAAACACCCAAACATGTGGGACAAAAACATTATGCAGTGTGGTGACTTCAGTGTCATAAACCTTTGCTAGTATATTTCGGTTATAGAGCTGCCTTTCTATCAGCAATCTCAAAATTTACTGAGCGTTCACTAGTGAGTTATATGTAGGTGTAGGCAATAATAAAACACCCTGCAGGTGTGTGGGTCTAAGTGCCAAGTGGCATTGAAAATTGTGAGATTACACAACTTTGTATTTATCTTTGTGAGTTTTTGGCCTTAACTCGACAGAACATCTGTGATGGGAGTTAAACACACTTGATTTCCCTCTTCAGTGAACGCACCCACCTCTTTCTCTTCATTTGTACTTGCCTCAAAAAAAACAAAACAGCATAAACGACAGCTGTTCTTGTGACATAAACCAACAGGGATTTCTGGTTAAAACCACCTCCCAGAGGTTTGTGTGTCATTTTCGGCCTGGTATGATGTCATTATCTAATAATAAGCATATCCTGTCACAGCAATAATGAAACAGTGTCAGCAGAAAACAATGGTATGGTCCTGTCCTTGTCTCTGAGTCTGACCTTGAAGCTGTGCCATCTTTAATCAGGGCCATCTTTAAATGTGATCTTGATGTAATGGGTGATGAGGGCATCCTGGGTGTGTGTTAATGGGTGCAAACCAGAGCGTAGGATGACAGTACAGCTCCTCCATGAGCAAGACTTCTTTTGTCAGACAGATGGGACACTGTCTGACTGATGACCTGACTGCTCCTGAGGCTGTTTGGACTCCAACTACACTTCACTACATCCACAAACACACATATATCAACATGTGCCTTTATTGCTCCCGATAACGCTGTCTTCAGCTGAACTCATCCTTGTGTGTCACAACCCAGGTGTGTGTGTTTCTATCTTTGTCTTTCATTTGTCTGTCTTCATGCATAAGTGACAGTATAGATATATTTACACACCCTTCTACAGTGAGCAGCAGAGGTCACTGAAAACAGTAACAAGTGGAGATAAGAAGAGCAGTGACAGAGCCACCCAGAGAGGTCCTTCCAGAGTGAAAGTCCGACAAAGGGGCTCAAGGAGGTGTGTCCATATGGACTTCCCTGTCAAAGCCACTCAGCTGTGCAGTCAATCATAGTGCTGTGGGGCAGGGTTAACACTGTTCTCAGGTCTAAGTGCCAGTAATGAAGTCATAAAACCCTCCACACAGGGCCTCTAAAGTGGCACTGCCAGAAACAGACTGGGCTGATAAGGCATCTGCTGATTGCCTTCATGAGATGGCTCGACCTCTGGCCCTCAACATGTGGCAGATAAAATGCTTTATTTGTTTGCATTAGTCATGGCAAATGTTTTTGTTTTCTATTTTAGCTCATCACAAATCTTTAAAAGTATAGGTGTGTAATGTCTCCTTATGGGACAATAGGTACAGTATCAACCAGAGGATCTAAGGTTTCTGGTTTCTAGTTCCCAAATACAGGCCTGCTGTGTATTTTAACCATGTCAGATAAGATGGGATGGAGTCATTCAGTGATTTGAAAAACAAAACTAATCTTAAAATGTGAAGATTGTAGGACTGCCGTAATGGAGACTTCCTATATGAAAACATGTGGATCCAGTCTTAGGAATGCTGGACATTAGTGTGTTAATGTCTAATACTCAAGCCTGCTAGAGAGAAAAGCAGGACATACTTCTGTCGCTGCACGAGGCAGAAACTTCTTGAATGATAAAAGATGGATTAGTCAAATTTCTAAATGTGCCACTCATAGTTTAAGTCAGAGTCCATGATACCTCTTTCCTGGTGTTTGATATTAATGGTTGTAGGTGATTAGACAAATTTTCTCCCTCAGCTTTTGTTCCATGAACTATAATCTTCCTTTTTTTTTCCTTTTTTTAGTTTTAAGATATTCTGACATCTGAGTCATCCATTGATCTATGTCAAAGATGTTGAGAGAACTGCAATTATTTGGACTCAAAGAGCTCTATAGCTATATATAGATATGTACTGAACCAACATCAGTATATATACATACATACATCATCTGTGTAGTTATGGAAACTGATGCTAGTTCAATATACACCGACTGCAAAAAAGTCTTGAGCCACCCCTCATTTCTTTATATAAGAAAATGAAAAACAGGTACAGCAATGTATTGAAACATGTGCAAACATACATGAAAATATAGTATATAAGGCAACAACAGAGACTGTACAATTGTAATAATCTTGAAAGTCAAAATTTGGTATGACCACTTTTATTCTTCAACACAGCCTGAACTCTCTTCAGCAGCTTTCTCATAATTTCTTTAAGCAGTCTTCAGGAATAGTTCTCCAGGCTTCTTGAAGGACATTCAAAGCTCTTCTTCGGCTTTTTGCTCTGTTCTCTGTCAAGATGATCCCACACTGCTTCGGTAATGTTGAGGTCTGGGCTCTGTGGAGGCAATCCATGACTGATGGTGTTCCACAGTGTGTTTTTCTACCCAGGTATGTTTTTATTGTATTGACAGTGTGTTTGGGATCATTGTCATGCTGAAAAATGAAACTGTTGCCAACCAGCTGCTTTTCAGATGGTGCTGCATGGTGGATCAAACTCTGATGGTACGTTTCTGTGTTCTGTGCTTCAGTGAACGGTAAATGAATTAACTGAAGGGCCAGATGGAGAGCTATTGCTCAAGATCAGTTGAAGAATTACAAGAAAGTCTGGCTCCTCTGAAGCAAAATATTTTAAAAAATGAGTGGTGGCTCAAGACTTTTGCACAGAATTGTATATCCATGCTTTAATTGATCTTTACTCCAGCACTTGGTCTGCCAGGTATGAATCCATACACAACACCATGCTGTGCAAATCAGTGTGACAGTGCAGAGGAAACGTATATAATGCCTTTTCCTGCACAACAGGCTTTTGTTGGTTTAGACTGTATACTACAAGTACGCTCTCTGCAAAATTGGCTTATGTTTGAGTCTGTTCTGCTTGGCTCAGTTCCTACTTTCTTGTGGTGTTCATGTGATTAAGGTGACAGTCAGAGTGTGCGGTTTGAAAATGCCAGTCACACTGCTCCGGGGCACACGCTAGTAAATGTGCTACTGAGCAGTAGTTGCTATGCTACCGTTGAAAGTAACAGTAGGAGAGTGACATGAACTTGACAGAGTTAAACTTCAGGAGGTGCATATTTTCTTAAAACCCTTTTTCAGCCCAGCAGCTTCTTTTAGACCCGTAGTGGGTTTAAGAATAATTGAATGACATCGGGAAGTAGGCAGAGGAGAGGTAGGTAATGGTTTCTAATTGGGTTTTTGTATTTGATGCAATTTTAGTGGAGCAGACTAGGAATAAGAAATGAATACATCGATTGCACAGTTAATCATTAGCATACAAATTTGCAACCTTTCATAACTGTATGTAGCTCTTGGGACGGCTCTAGCATATGAACCTTGCAAACCAGGCAAGTTTCTTTCTGTTTTAAAATTGGACTTTTTAACATGAGAGTCTGTGGAGATTGACTCGCCTTTGGAGCAAGACTCAAATGGCCATTTGAGGAAATGCAGTTTTTGGCATTTGCAGATTAACTTAGTTTTTGAAGTTTGCTGCCTGCTACGCTTATAGAGATGCTGTTAGAGCAAGAATCTATTTTATTTATTTTTTTTTTTTTAATTCTTGTGAACTATTGCTTTTTTGTTGTTGTTGTTTTTGTTTCAAAGCTGTGTCTTATATTTGACTCCACAGTAAAATAACTTGGCTGACAGAAATTTTACCTTGGCTGAACTTTTGACCACATGCTGGCCTCATTATAAGCACTCATAATGAGCTGTCTGTTGTTAGTAATTAGAGAGGGTGTGTAGGGAGGTGCCTCTTGGTAACCTAATAACAAATTCACAACCAAGCCTGTAACATTTACATTAGATTATTCATTTAGCTGTGGATGTTAATGTCTTAGGGTGTAGCCTGATTTCCACAATCATCATTTCTCAGTATACTGTTTGTTTGTTTGTTTTCCATCTGTCTTGAGCCTCTTCATGGATGCTCTCTGGATCTTTAGCATACAGTGTATTGTGTGAAAGGGTAAGTGTGTGCTTTTGTGGGAATCTGTCTTTGTGTCTTTGAGAAAGAAGAAAAAGGAGGCACGATACAGTGAAAGAGACAGATCAGATAGGGACTGGATGGACAGCAGAAGGGCTGAGATGGAAAAGTGATCTTATCACTGCAATAATGTTACACCGAGAAGATTAGAATTTAAATCCTGGCAACTCCACTGCTTCGAAATTTAGAGCACAGACACTAAATCAGGAAAATAACATCTACAATATACTGTGGGAAAAAGCATGAGGAGAGATGTTTAATCTCGGGCATGTTATTTGGGTTAATCATGCTGCTCATTGTCCACAGTAATGTTTGGTGAAGCCTCTGATCAAAATATAATTTGCCGTAAAGAAAAGGAAACCTCATGATGGATGCGCTAATGTTAGGATAGTCTGGCTGTAGTGTACACCTGCTCTCAGAGATGATTGACAGCATGAGGCCGTACTGTCACGGTCCCTGAGTTTTGAGTTGATATTTTTTAAGTACTTTCTTTTCATTTTCACTCATATAGTGCTCTGAGTTTTTGATTCTTGTTAAATTGACTTTCATTCCTGTTTTGATTTCATTACCATGTAATCTTTAGCATTAGTTCTTGTTATATTTGATTTCTTACTGTTTAGTATTCATGGAGTTTAAAACCCTTTAAGCTGATTTTCTTGTTCTAGTGTTGGTGTTGAATCCTTCCCTTTTTCTTCCAGCTTCAGTTTCTACTTTGAGTTTGTTATTTGTGTTTAGTTGCCTCAGTGTTCCCCCAATCTCTTTTGCCCTCTGTCTCGCCTTTCTGTGCATTTAGGTCCTTTTTACATCCACACCCTAATACATACCCCTTAAAAAGTCATTTATATTCATATTTATTTCAAGGCCTGGGTTTTATATTCAGTGCATGAGACAAGCTGGCTAAACCTATTGTAAACTTCACCTTTTCCATTTTTCTTGAACTGTTCCCACAGTAAATGAGTTGAGCTCAATTTTTTTATTTATTATATATTTTTGTCCCATCTCCCCCTGATCTGTCTCTCTCCCCTCACCCCCAACCGGTCACAGCAGATGGCTGCCCCTCCCTGAGCCTGGTTCTGCTTGAGGTTTCTTCCTGTTAAAAGGGAATTTTTCCTTCTTGCTGTCACCAAGTGTTTGCTTATAGGGGGTTTCTCTAATGTTGTAGGGTCTTTATCCTACAATTTAAGGTGACTTGAGGCAACTTGTTGTGATTTGGCGTTATACAGTATAAATAAAACTGAATTGAAATGAATGGAACTGAATGGAATAGACTTGATATAGAGTAAGATATGATGCGATATTTTAATCAGCAGGCAAAAGGTAGCCACACTGTCCAAAACTCACTTTCAAAGTTCAAAGTTTTAAGATGAAACAAGGAATTTAGCATGCAGTCTTTGATCAGTGAGTTATTGTTTAGCATACACATCATTTTGTGAAGCAAAAGAGGAACTTACAGTAGGAACATTAGTAGATGTGTGTGGCATTTCAGTTTCATGATTTGACTTTGTTGTCAGTGTACAATAAGATACAAAAAAGAGACAAAAATATAACTACAACTGTTAGGAAGTCTGACAGAAATAGAACAAAAAGCATGCAACTCTTCTACTCCTGGAGTGGTAATGTGAGAAATTTCTGAGTAGAGAGAAGATGTTTGGTGGAGGAACATGTGGCTCCTCCTCACAGAGAATATTTGTTGTCTAAACAAGGCTCCTCTATGTGAAGTCTGAGGGTGGCCTGAAGGCGGGTTAGTGCTGTTATGCAAATTCTGTTCCCGAAAGAGATTCAAACCTGGCTCTTTCCATGTGTATACAGTAAAATATATTCAGTTCTCTCTGCCAGTCACCTGGTGCTCTTTCCACACCGACTGCAAATGGATGGTAAAAGTGGCAAAACTGAGTTACTGAGTTTCAGGATCACCTTTTATATTTTGCTTTGATGTATTTTTGTACAGAAAATTTATTTACACTTGGATATTGTTTTCATGTTAGAGGATAACAGCATTTGATGTGATCATCCTGAACTTTGCTTTTCATGGGAGGATTTTCTTTCTTTCTTAAATCTCTTGTTTCACAGTTTGTTTGTTTTTTCTTCAGAACTTGTTAATGGCTTGCACAAATCTGGAAATTGCCCCACTCATCTCATCAGTGCCTTTAACAGGTGTTACATTTCTCATAACACATGGTTTCTGAAGTTTGCACTGGCATTTGCAGTCCACTAAAGGCCCATTCGCATATGACATCCTAATCCTAGAAGGCTGAGTCTGACTCAAACTCACACCTTGTAAATATGACCTTTCCTAGTTTTACAAGCTGCAGGAAACTCATGACCACTACACTAATAGATTGTAAGTAAAAAAAAAAAGAAGAAAGTGCTGCTGAAGATAAAATGATTGTCAGGGGTAAACTAAAACAGCTATCATAGTCATGCAAACCACCAGACTAATTTTGATAATTTGGTACAAGCTTACCTGTAAATTTGGCCACTATGTATATCAGAAGGACAGCTCAGGTTGAGCAGTTTGGAGACAAAGTTAGAAAGGCAAGGCTAAGATGGTTTGGACATGTGCAGAGAAGGGATAGTGGATATATTGGACAAAGGATATTGAATATGGAGCTGCCAGGCAAGAGGAAGGCCACAGAGAAGATTCATGGATGTAGTGAAGGGGGACATGCAAAGGGTTGGTGTGACAGAGGATGATGCTAAGGATAGGGTGAGATGGAGGCAGATGGTCCACTCTGGTGACCCCTAAAGGGAGCAGCCAAAAGAAGAAATTACTTTGATTATAAAAATACAAAAGGTCTTAAAGATATGCTATGGCACATGTAAATACACAGTACAATACTAGACACACCAAACAATTAACCTAAACACTTTTTAAAAGAGAAGTTACTTTCAAATGTTTAAACAATTTCATATTCAAGGATAGATTACATCAAAAGTCTGAAAAGAGTAGGTGCATACGTGTGCATGCATTTAGCTCGTGAATTTTGAACTTTTTCACCCCCCCACCCCACCCTTTCTCTTCTCTGGGTAACAACAGCAAAGAAGTTGTGGCACAACTTCAGGAGATGAAATTGAGTGTGTTCTTGCACTTACTGTATGTGCAAACTTAATTTAGGGACATTAGGAGAGTTATCATGATGCATGGATTCCCATTCTGCTTGCTTTATTGCTGTATATGCTCTTCAACTTGAGTGTTCACAGCAGGCTGAAATCACCCTCGAGCTACTGGGGAGTCTCCTGGTGTTACCGACGGGGTGTCCTCTGCTGCAGGCTCAAATAAATACAATCTGCAGCCTCAATTCTGGGCTGCATTTGGTGGAGTTTGTGAGACTCCACCATTTTCAGTCTAGAGACTTGTGGACTTTAGAGGACCTAGTTTCTTGGAATCAGAAAATGGACAGGGAAAAAGAGATGCTTGACATTAAAGCCTGAACAATGCTGGACTTCTGGAGCCTATGCTGATAACAGTTTTAGTGGGTAAAATATTCAGAGCAGCTGAGATGTTATAAATGTGTTATTAATCTTGTCCTGGCTCCTTTGTTTCAGAGTCTGCCCAGTTTAAGTAATCTTATGAAAAAGACTGTAGAATAGTTTTTAAAATATAGACAGTCACTGATTAAGTGCAGGTTTCTAGCTGAGGATGTGGTGGCTTGGGGGAAAGAATGATATATACAGTGGCTGTTACTGTAACTTTACCCTAGATGTAGGAGTAGAGTTCTGTTCACACTGATATTAAAAGAGAGGTACCTTGAGAATTTTGCAATATTTAAAATAATATTTTATGTTACCACTAAGATTCATAGATAATTCTATTTTGCAGAGGTAATAACTCCCTTAAAAGCTTTTTTAATCATCTGGTCAGCAAGTTAGTTAGCATGCATGCCTGAAATAGTCCCAGAGTTAGGAGATTGGTGCATTTCTTTATCTAGTAAACCAAGTGAAAATAAAGTAAAGCCACTAGTGGAAAGGACTCGTGGGGCAATTTTCCTTTATCAAAAATGATAAGCTCAAACACAGGCTAGCCTAGTAGGTTGCAACATGCCAGCTTACAAGTATGCAGTTTTAAGGTTGAAAGAGCTGAAAGCTGTGTCTCTTTCAGGCAATAGTGCAACAGGGAATTGTACTCAGCAGATCTGGCCAGAATGAACAAACAACAAAGATTCACCAGCCATTACAGCAACATTTACTTTGAGCTGGATGCAGCCAGCGTGCCACAAATTTACTCAACAAACAGATGCAGGATTTTGTGAAGCTAAGTGTGAAAAAAGCAGAATTAAGCTTTCCACTTATTAGTTACAAAATAGGGGTGAAAATAGGTTGACATGGTTTATAAAAAATGTGATAAAAATTATGTGACAAAAATGCAATGGCAGCCTTTTAACACATGTCTATTGTCAGTGTCATGCTGCACAGAGAATTAATTTTAGAAATGAAAGAGGGTGTATCCAGAATTATTTTCAGGAGGATCAGGGAGTATTTTTTTTAGCTAACAACTGTGGAGGTAATACTGCCATTATTCGCATTCTTATGGGCCCTCAAAGTCAATCTTATTTATTGTAAATGCAGCTGCTTCCAGCTCTACATTTGCATGATATCACAGATTAGAGGCTTGGTTATATAATTTTTTTTTTTTTTTGCTTTAGGGAAGAGCTGTTCATATTCAAAATACTGACTGTACCATACACAAAATGGAAAAATAAGTATTCACAAGAGTTCTCACTGGAAATATTTTTTTTCTTGATAATATCAAATAGCATTGCCTTACAAAATATACTGTACTAAAAAAGCTGATGATGAATCTTTTTATACAATGGCTGTGTGCATGCATTGTTTGCATGGATTTTGACCCTTTACCTGTGGCTGTTAATCGAATTTGTGATTCAAGTGCTGCTGTATGACTTTAAAAGCACATTTAGAATCATTACTAATATTATTAGCTACTATTATTATATATTATTATTATCTAGTCTGTTGTCTTCAGCTGAGAATTTGGGGATTTGATAACACTCTTCATGGTGAAAATACTGTATAAAGGAGCAGCGACACCCAGTTCACTAGCCAGTCCATCTTCCTCATCTTGCTGGTTTCAAGTCATTGTACTTATCCTGTGTTGGCTGCCTCTTACCCTCAAATAATTTCAGGCCAGCCACTCCCACCTGCTCCACTTTCCTGCCAGTCCAATGCAAATACCAACACTCATGCTTTAGTGGACTGACTTTGTGCATTTTAGCCTCGCTTTCCAGCCATTCATAGTGCCAATTTTTCTTTTTTGTTCTCCCTTTTTTTTGTCCTCGACTACCAACCTTCTTTGTGATTGATTCATTTTGTTTCTTTTCTGCCAGCCTGAAAATATACATACACTCACTGCCCACTTTATCAGTTACACCTGTTCACTTGGTCATTAACTCAAATATCTAATCAGTGAATAACACGGTAGCAACTCAGTGCATTTAGGCATGCAGATTTGGTCGAGACAAGCATCAGAAAAGGTAAGAAAGGTGATTTAAGTGACTTTGAAAGTGGCGTGTGGGTCAGACACATGAGTTCACCAAAACTGGTCAACAGAAGATTGGGAAAATATTGTCTGGTCTGATGAGTCTCGACTTCTGCTGCAACATTCAGACTTTAGGGTCAGAATTTGGCATAAACAACATGAACGCATGGATCCATCTTGCCTTATATCAATGGTTCAGGCTTCTGGTGTAATGATGTGGGGAATATTTTCTCGACACACCCTTTGGTACCAACTGAGCATTGTTTAAGCACCTGAGTATTGTTGCTGATCATTTCCACCTTTTTATGACCACGATGTACTCAGCAGGATAATGTGCCATGTCACAAAGCTCAAAGGATCTCAAACTGTTTTTTTGAACATGAAAATGAGTGACCAGAACAGGGTGTTCACATCATGAATGTACATGCAACAAACTGTGTGAGGCTATCGTGCCAATATGGACCAAAATGTCCGAGGAACATTTCCAGCACCTTGTTGAATTTATGCCACGAAGAATTAAGGCAGCTATGAAGACAAAAGGGGGTGAGTGTATGTTAAAAATTGGTCATGAATTCACAGCTTCTTAAAGAATGTGCAAAAATGGCTATGCACTGTAGTTTTAACAAAACTCAAAATATATATATATTTTGAGCTGCAGATTTTGTGCCTCTGAATACTGACAGCAACACAATACAGGTCTGCCTACTGTGTGCCTTTTACCTTTAAAGCAGTACCAGTTCTCCCAGCTACACACACAGGTGCAGTTTTTGAGGGTACTTGACAGGTGCGATAGCTTGCTCCGCACTCGGAGTCTCAGAGGACTTGTCATAGTTCTTCTGTAAATTTATGTTGTGCAGTTATTTTTGTTGGTTCGTGTACTGCAATCAGAATTACTTGATTATGTTAAGATCGGAGCACTGTGGGGGCTGCACCGTCTGTTGCAGGTCTCTTGTTGCAGAAATTTCTTTGTGCCTGTGCTTGATCTCATTGTAATGCTTTAGATTGAGTTTAGGGGTCGATCAGACACCTCCCTGATGATATTGTGCGATGGATAAGAATCTGAGCACCTAAAGTCCCTAGAAATTGTTGGACAGTAACATCTACGTTGGGTCAGTTAAAAAAACGACAACTATGCCTGTGGCAACGTATATGTCATAACCTGGTGCCTCACTGATGTGCAACACGACCCTTTCATAGTTCTGGTATTGTGAGGAAAAATATATAATGTGACGTATATTCATAAGTGTCAGATACATTACAGTAAAATTATAAATCATAAGCTTAAATAAACATGATAATAGGAAATGGCAGTATAATGACATTTTGATTTATGTTGAGTAAAACCTGTTTCGTGAGTAAATAATAATGAATCTGTGATGCTGGAGTTTAATTAATGTGTCTCTGTGTATCTCTTCTCACTCTGCTCTAGGCAGGCATTTCTCATCTTCTTTCATACAGTCCTCCACCACTTTATGAGAGTTTTTAACCTCCACGTACGATCCCACCATTCTCTCTGACTCTTGAGCATTTCTCTGTTAGTCATAATGACTCTTCAGTTGTGCCCATTCACCCATAGCCTGTCTTGTCGCACGCAGTAAACTTCTGGATCCTCCTCATTACGGGCAACACATCACAGCTCCTACAGAAACACACTTTGATGGCTCTGCCTGCAGACTGTTAAGATGTTTTGCCTGGATAAACACACCTGCCAGTCAAGTATATTAGGTTATGAGTCAGTCATGGGTCTGTGGTATTACGGCCCTCTGAGACAGCAAACAACAGCTTGTTTGCTGCACATCACATGTGCTGAAACATAACACGTGGTGCTGTGTTTAGTCACTGTAGCAGTTTAAAGAAAAGCTCTGAGTATTTTTGTCCAAGGTTTCCCTCTTTGCTTGAACACAGCAGTAGTCATACATGTCTCTGATGGGCACACAGGTTAATTGTGTGCTGAAATGAAAAAATACTGCTTAAACTGGAAAGTCGCCAATGTTGTGGATGCCCATCCCCCCATGGGGCTTGGCTAGGAAAAGAAAGAGGCAACAGAGCGAATGCTTTTGATGTTTCAGTTGAATGAATAGCAAGGTTACAGAGTCGCAGTGATAGTTTGGCAGGAGCATGATGAAGTCTGCTGGCATCCATTAGGAAATGCATGGTTTCGGAAAGAGAGGGGAACAAATAGCAGGTGGAGTGGGAAAACTTGATTTACAGTGAACAGTGAGAATGTAAGTGGAATTTGTGTCACTCAGGTCTCATTACAAATCATGAGAAATAGCTCACCGCAATAACCTGAACCACACTATGAAAAGTCTCTAACCATGTTGCAGTGTTAATCTGAAGTCTACCTCTATGTCTACCTCTATGCAGTATTCTTCATACTCTGCCTCTATTTTATGACAAAAGTCGTGTTAAATGACTTGTTGCTCATTTAACAAGACAATTTTCTGTGCTATTTAAAATTATTTTTTGTGTGTAACAACCTGCCTTAACTAAGCCCTACGGTAAGGGCTTAGTTAAACTCAAGCATAAAAATTACTACTTAGAAGGAAACACTGGGAGGGGATGGATTAAAATGACTACTTTGCTGAGGTAAGAAAACTAAAATTCATTGCTTTTCCTAGCTGGAATAACAATAAATAAATAAATTTTCATTGCCCACACACATTTCCTGACTAGAGCTGAATATTGGCAAGATTTTAATGATTCAGGTGCTTTTATTGATTCTGTTGAAAGGTCAGATTTTGTATCAATTCCCCTTTTGATTTGATCTCTCTAGGGAAGAAAGTAGGCCTACACAGGTTTTCAGCATCAATGCACCAGTTTTATTATCTCTAAACACAGTGTAGAAACAGAGTAGGAAAAAAGGCTTGTATGTGTCTGTGTTCAAAAGCTCCACTGCCATGAGTTTGATGTCACTGCTTTGCAATGTGCAATTGTCAGGAAAAAAAAACAGAACAGTGATAAAAAGGAAATGATAAACTTGGGGGCATAGATTTTAAATGGACTGGACAATTTGGTACCAGTTCACCAAATCTTGACCTCCTCAGTAATTATGTTATCCGACTTCCTCCTTTGCTCCGTTATTGGTATAATTGCTAGAGGGCTTTGTCACATGAACTCACTTCAAATGACTGATTCTGTCGTTCTTCTTGCAAGGACATTAATTGGACAGATTCAATGCTTGTTGTTGCGAGATGAAAAAGATCATTCCTATAACTACCAATCATCCTGAACTTTCTTGCAGGCTGTGGCTTAAAGTCGCTCATAAAAAGTTCACAAACAAGTAATTGACTGTGAGCCATATGACATAAGTATTGACATAGCAAAGAAAAGAAGCATCCCGTATTCCAAAGACGATATTACATATAAGTCATTGTTAAAATGAGTATGTGGTTATTGGATCATAGGCACAGCTTTCCTCTGTTTTAATATCTGTACACCCTTTAACATATCAAAACATTCTGCACTGGAGTTGGCATGCAAATGCGTTTCCATGAATACTAAATTATACTGAAAAAAAGCTGATACTTTTTAAGTTTCTGACCCGCTTAAGTTTATGATCCTCAGAGAGATTTAATAGTAGCTTAGTTTTTAGAATTGTTAAAATCATGCATTTTCTATCACAAATAACTCATTGGCCTACACATGACAAATGAGCTGCACCAGAGTTTGCTTTAAAGCAGCCCAACACCCAGTGACTAAGTGATCATTATCAGGCTGTTTTGTAGTCAAATGCTGCTTCACTTTTTTCAGGTTTTTTCAGGTTTATCCACTTTATTCCAGCTATCATTTTTCTCCATTTGTGGCTATAATGTGATGCCCAGTGCCCACATTTAAAAAAAAAAAAAAAGCAAAGCAAACTGTCACAGGAATAACCGGACCGGTTGTACTCGTCCTACTGTCATGGTTTTGAGTTTTTGGGATGTCTAGATGTTCTGGTTTGTTTCTTTATATTATGAGGTTTTTAGTTCTCATCTGCTTCTCTTCTTGGTTTCAGTCTGTTTGTGTTATTTTTCTAATCCTTGTTATTCCTGCCTCCCTTGTGTTTCCATGTTTGGCTCAGTCTTTGTCTCTTTGTGTTTTAGTCGAGTTAATCTTGTCTCTCCATTCAGTTGTGACTCTCTTCCTGTTTTATTTTGCTGACTGTTTGTCTCTATATCTTGTGTCTAGTTTAACTTCCTTCCAGGTTATGTTTGTGATCCCCAACTGTGTTCCCACCTGTTTCCCATCCTCTCGTTATCCCATCCTTGTATTTATCTGGCTCTGACTCCCTTTGTCCTTGGTTGTGCGTTTCCTAGTTCCGTGTTTCATGGAGAGTCCTAGTTTCTGGATTATTTGTTCCTGATCAGTAACTCTGTATATTTTCATATGCTGTGAAAGAGCTCAGCATTAAAGCTGCTTAAAGTTTATGTCAGTTTCCTGATTCCTGCATTTGGGTCCACATGCCACCTGCCACACAGCCATCCCTGGCACATGTATGTATTATGTGTTGGAGAACCTCCATGATGTGATAAAACATTCATCTGTCATGCATTTGATATCTGTTTAGTCTGTGAGTTTACCATTAAGTCATCTTTTATTGTCAAACCAAAGTGTAACTAAAATGTACATAATTTACCAAAACCCTTAGGTCTGTGATACTTGTCTTAGTTCAGTCTTCATTCACATTCACATTTGAAGCCTATTAAAAATGTTTGACTCAAGCATGTCATTTAATTATCGAAACAGAATGAGATTCTTCTTTTTTGCTTGTAAAATGTGATGCTTCAGGCTGATCTATGAGACAATCCAGGGAAAAGAAATTCAACCCCCAGCCTACACAAAGGTTTCTGAACAGAGTTACTACAATTATGAAGTCACAAGGTTAATTTAGTAACTAGTAGTAAAAACAGAATAAATCTCTGAATTCGAATGCAACTAGTTTGCAAAAAAAGCTAATTAGATAAAGCAGTCACTTTCCAGAGTAGCAGTATGTGACTCATCAAGCTATTAATAGTAGCAATTACACAGATGATAATATTTTCCACGATCCAGTGAAAACGCTTAATGAGAGGTTAACCCATACACTTATGACAGAAAGGTTCAATGAAGTGGAAATCTGCCAAGTGGAAGTCAGGTGCGTTACACACACCTTTGCTCTCACTGCCGTCTTCTTCTGTCTTCTTTACCCCTGCCACTGATCATGAGTCACAAACAGTGTTGGGGTCGTTATTCAAAAAAAAAAAAAAGTAACGAATCACACATTATTTGTTACTTAAGAAAAAAAAGTAATGCATTACATTACTTAATTACTTGCTTGAGAAAGTAATTTTTTACACTTGAATGTGTGTGAATGCTAGAAAGCACTTAGCCATAGAAAGCAGTAAACAGCTGAATGAGGCATGTTATATAAAGCGCTTTGAGTGCTCAAAGTACTGTAGAAAAGCGCTGTATAACACAAATCCCTATCTAAAGAGCCCTATCTTTCTTTGAGAGTTTGAACAAAAATGCAACAACACAAAGCAAAGAAAAATGCACGTTTGATGCGTTAAGCAGATAACTGGAGAACTTTTGTGATTCACATAACAACATATTTGTAACTGTAATCCGATTACTGAATTTAGCGCAGTAAAGTTTCTGTGATACTAAAAAAATGTAATGTGATTACAGAAATATGTTACATATCACACGAAACCATAGCCATTCATTCAGTTTATGCAACAAGCATTCAGAAAAGAAAAATCCCCAGACCTGATCTTTGATAGAGTTACAGACTTTAAACCGAGACATGCTCTCCTCTTTCATTTCCCTTTGCTTTTCTGTATAATTGCCTGCCCATCTTCCTCCCACTGGTCGCCACTCTTCTGGCAGAGGGTTTGTTGTGCCAGTCAAAGGTCACCTCCCTTAGTGGAGGCCCTCTCCATGTTGTGCCGACCTACAGCAAAAGATGCCCCTTGGGAGGTCTCCAGTGACTAATAGTGCTTATTCTCTGTGTCGTGCCAGGCGCTAACACCAGGGGCTGAATGAACAGAGCACCAACAGATAAGCACAGCAGGTGGAAAAAAAAAAAAGGGAAATGCAGAGACAGCAAGGGGCACATTTGACAGAACGAGATACTGGTGCCCACAAGTGAAGAGAGCATAGACTGAATTAGGATGGAGAGTATGGAGGAGTGTTTGAGAGACAGAGAAAGAAGCTGAGCTTTCTCAAAAACCACCTTAAAGAATAACTACAGTTTAGACAGGCTTTTATAATTTTTTCAATACTTTCCATCAGTAATACCTCAGGCAAATTTTAAAGGAATACCGTATTTTCCGGAGTATAAGTCGCACTTTTTTTCATAGTTTGGCTGGCGGTGCGACCTATACTCCGGAGCGACGTATATGTGACATTTATAACACATGAACCAAAATACTCCAGCCACTTGACATCTCCGTGAACTGCAGCTTTAAGGCAGTCTTGCGTAACCTGTGGGCGCAGTGGATGATGTATGGAGAGCACAGCTTAACGGCAACTGGGAGAATGCGCCACCCAACTTTCCTGGAAGTCATTGGATGGATCAAGATAACATGGGCTTCAGTGACAAACCATCCTGTTGGGATTCAGAAAGGCTGGAATAATTGGAACTGCAGCTGACGACGAGTCTGACTAACGCGACACAGAAGAGGAAGCGGCGCTTCGTCTACGGAGTGTACGGAATTGTTTAGAAGTGACACCGAGGATGAAGAATTCAATGGATTGATGGTTTGGTTAACTTGTTAGTATGTTCTTTATGCTATGGTTATCTGAATAACTTAATGTTACGTTAACATACCGAACACGTGTTCGTTGTGCGTCATGTAGCTGAATGTGTTACGTTAGCGTAACGTAGGCGTAACCGTGTTCGTCCTGTTCTTTAATCCATTATTATTTTAAATTGCCGTTCAAGATGGAATTTCTGCTCTGGGTCTCGGATTCTATCAAACCCCCCCCCCCCCCAAAAAAAAAGTGCAACTTATAGTCCAGTGCGACCTATATATGTTTTTTTCTTCTTTATTATGCATTTTTTGGCTGGTGCGACCTATACTCCGGAGCGACGTATAGTCCGAAAAATACGGTAATCTTTTAAACTTTCTTTATTCAGGACAGAAGTAAGATGCTTATTAGCTTAACTTAGTATAAAAATTTGAAGGGTAGAGAATGGATTGCACGGCCCTGCCTGAAGTATGCCTACAGCACAATTAAAGCACACCGAAGCTCAGGTCAAACACATAACAACAAATATTCTGCATGACAGCAGCACATTTTTCTATAAAGTGGTTAACAGAGATGCTTCACTACATCTTTTTTTAAGGAACCAAGTGTTCCTGTTCATTTTTTTTTTTTATTTCAACCCTGAGGTCATTTCAAAAGTTCAAAAGATGTGATGCAGTAGGATGAGACCTGGGCTACATACAGATGATGTAGACTTATACAACTGCATAGAGTACAATCATGCACATGTGATTAACTATCTACCATGGTTCTCTACAGTAAATCACCCAACGCTTTCTCAATGGCAGAAACCAACTGAAAATATGTTGTGAAGGTAATTTGACGTCCAATTTCCAAAATCACACAAGCCCTCCTATAGTGAGTGCAACAGTGCTTGCCTTGTGTTATTGCTAACTTTTGCTGGTAGTGTGAAAATACAAAGCGAGCTTTAGAGATTTTTAGAGGGTGTACAGCTGATTTTTGATCAGAGGCAGAATTAATATGGACTGAAATACAACTGCTACTGTTCCAAATTTCATTGCATGATCAGAATTACACCTGTACTTTTCCTTTGGCTACTAGGGGGCCAAACAAGTCCTAAAACACACTGAGCCACAGTGTGTTTTAAAGAGTGGCGAAGCTGACTGATGTTGCTCATGGTGTAAATAAGTATAGGGGTTTCATTTTTAGTGCAGTTTTTTTCCGCCTGGAAAATTGTCTCTTTTGGTTGTTGACTTTTAAATTTGAGCAGTTGGTAGTTTAGCTAACTTTCCCCCCACATTTTGCTGCTTGACAGGTATCACACATGATTTACTTGAGCATTTTTGAGGGAGTAGCTGCAGTTGCTGGAAGCAAAGTTAGAGAGTGGTGAGACTGAACTATACAGATATACAGATATTGCATGACTCTGAGCTAAAGGAGGCAGTGAAGCTCCATTGCTGCAGAATGTGGTGATCATTTTCTGTATTTTTGTCACATTCAGCATCCTTTGCCCAGTATATCATCTCTGCTCTGCACATGTCCAAACCATCTCCACCTTGCCTCTCTAACTTTGTTGCCGAATTTCTCAACCTGAGCTGTCCCTCCGATGTACTGATTTCTAATCTTGTCCATTCTGGTCACTCCCTGTGAAACCTTTAATGTCTTCAGCTCCACCACCTCCAGCTTGTCTTCCTGTCTTTTTGTTACTGGCAACAAACCATACATCATAGCTGGTCTCACTAGCATCTTGTAAACCTTCCCTTTCACTCTTGCTGCTATCCTTCTGTCACAAATCACCCCTGACCCTAATCTCCACCCACTCCAACCTCCCTGCACTCTCTTCGCCTGCATTCTTGGTGACCCACATGTTTGATTTGGCAAGAACTTCATGCCGGATGCCCTTCCTAAAGCAACCTCCCCATTGATCTAGGCTTGGAACCGGCACAAGAAGTCTCTGGCTTGGATGGATGGATGCAGTCTACATTAATGAAAGGAAACAGAATAATGGCATAATATCTATGGAGGCTGTGGGAAGGGACAGACTAAGGCATGTTTAGAGGGACTTCTTTTCAGATGCCCAGTTCCAATCATTTGTGTTATTACCATAACTGAAAATAATGTCATGTTGATAAGGCACTGCAAGTTGAAAGATGCCAATGCCATTAAAACATATTGAATAACAGCAATGCACTTGTAATTAAATATCAGTCTGTGCATTACATTTAGTTATTGTTAACTAGAGGGTCTCTGACTGTGGCTGCTCCAGATATATATTACACAGACTGAACAAGAGAGAGAGCTTTGAATTATAGTTACAGTGTCTTGTTTATACTTGGAGCCACAGGTGGTGCCAAGTGTGATACTAAACACAACGCAACAGGGGCTTCATCTGGAGGCAGTTCACATTATTGAACCCTCCATGACCTGACTTGATATTATTACAGCGGTATTGTTTATATTGTTCAAACACAATTTTTCCAGCACAACCTACCAGGCACAAGCACATCACCAATAAGCTCAGAGCTGCATATGTGAACTTATAAGTAAGCAAAAGTCTTGAAATACTTAAATGTATTTTTTAAATTTCAAATGTGGTTGTAGTTTTTAAACGTTATTTAAACAGCTGGTTCAGTGAAAATGTCGAAGAAGTCCCAGTTTTCCACAGATTTTTCTTTATGATTCTTTATTTTGAAGCCTGTATTCTCAGAGATTAAGTTGAGAATTTTTATATTCTTCTAATTCCTCTCCCAGCTTCTTGGTTTAACTTGACAGCTTTTTTCCCAGCTGGTCACAACAGAAAAAAAAAAGAAGTAGGTTTATGACAAAAAAAAATTGCTCTGTTGCCAGTCACCATTTGTTTCTTTCTCCTCCCAGAAAAACCAAATGATCAAAAAATATTCAGACAAATGGGATTACAACATCACCAAACCTTCAGCAATGTTTGCATTTTGAATGGATGGCTGTATAATTTGGTGATTTAGAAGCGATTGCCACCTATATGTAAATATCTGCATATAGGCCTCATTTGTGATATAATAGTTGTTTAGAATATATTATTCATTTCTTTTTAATGTTAATTACTGTTTGGAATTGGAGTATTTTATAAAAACTTCAAACAATTATTTGTCCATTTTAATTAATCAAGTTACTAGATATGCTCAAGAGATGGACATGCTCATTTTTGCGAGAGAGGTCATTATGTTTGTTTTGGAGGGTGTGAGCTTGACTCCTTGACAAAGATCTCGTTCTGAGTTGAGATAAAAGATATCAAAGGGGTTGCTAGTGGGGCAAATATAATCAAAATGCTGTCAGAGGTGTACCACAGTGACACAATGTGTCAGTCAACTGTTATCCGTAATCATAAGCTAAAGAACGAGACCCTAACTCAGGTTTCTGTGTATGATTCATGGCCTCTTTTTGTGACAGGAAACAAGCTGCTCCTCTTTGTGTTGTGGGCAATACAGATTCAGTGTTGAGAAAGTCTTGCAGTTGACTTGACATTCATTTTATATATTTAAAAATAAATGTCAGACTGAATGAAGAAACAGGACAACAAACTGTGCTGCTGAACTTCGTTTGATCATTAGATCATCAGGTACACGGATCTCGCTTTAGCCTGCAGGTGGAGGGAGCTCTCCGTGGTGCTGAAGTGTAGTACTGTTGAGTTGTAACTACTCCAGAAAAGATAAACAGAGCTCGCAGGATGGCGCATTTATGAGATAACACGCTTCTGTGACACCAGCACAAAACAAGCAAAAGGAGGGATAGGAGAGGGGTAAAAATCGATGGGTGGGTTTGGCAACAGGATCACAGAGACAGGAAAAGGCAAAGTCTATAAACAGACAGGGAATTAAAACTGGGCAGATGAGCACACAAATGAATGGAAAGCTGGAAGGGAAATAGAGCTCGGTGGACAATCTGGTATGAAATGAGTGAAACCAGTATAAACACAGAAACAGCTAAAGAGGGGATGGGGAATGGGTCAGTGGATAAATGTGGAGAACCAGGCAACAGGGAATGTGCTGTGGAAGGTGCAGTTTCATGAGTGGTAGCACCAAGAAGAGGTCAGTAGTTATAATATCACATAACTCTATTTCTACCTGATATGAGGATATAGGTTGTAGCTGTATGTCACCTGGATAATGGTGTCTGATGTTTATTTATACCTCATACTTTTAAGTGGTCTTCTAATTTAAATTATACTCTGATTAGACTTGATAATTCAAGTGAAGGGGACAGGTACAGCCCAGGCATGTCCTATAGTATATTCAGGGAAGAGACTTGCTCTGGCAATAGGTAGAGCTCAGTCAATTTGGGTTTCTTAATGCCGATATCAATACTCTGAGAGAATCTGATTCCGATATATTGGCAAATATTTTTTTCTTTCAGACACTTTCAAACACTTGTTGCCAAAAGGGAAGTTGCAGAGTGCTCTCTGGTGGACAAACTGTGCAACATCCAAACTCATAACATGGTTGAAGGGTGTTTCTCCCATCTCGTCTTTATTTTTTTAATTTTCATTTAAAAATGCAGATACTTATAGAACAGCAAATGACTAATATTGGCTGATAATATCAGTCCACCAATGATTTGGTTGGGCTCTAGCCATTTATAGCTTTTTTGCACACAGTTTGAAATAACAGGAGGAGCTTTCTGATTGCATTGTAGTTTATCCCTTAATTAGCATGCTTTCTTCCTTTGCTAGAAATGTCATGTTCACGCCATGTCATTTGCCATGTTTCTGCCCCATTATGTATAAAAAAGAATGTTTTACAGCTTGCTTGCAAAGTCAGTTTGTTTCATCTCAACAGTTTCAGAAACGTGACTTGACATGGAAGGGCAGCTGATTCTCAACCAAAAGTTATGATCTTTCAGATTTTTTAATTTGGTAAAATCTTATTGCTGTTTGTTGTTTTTCTGTAATGCAGCTCTTAGAGATTCTTTTAAAATAACAAGTGAATCAAGCCCTCAACAAAAGAAAAAGCAAACATTAGGACATCGGTTTCATAATAAAAAATAAAGAAAGCAGTTATATGGCAACCAGCTTCTATCTTTTAGTTCCTTTATATGCATTTTTAGGCCACTGAACTTTCAATTAACTTGTGCAGGAAAGGTGAACTCCACTAGAAACTATAGAGAGGTAATTAGAGAGTGAAGAATAAAGTTTTCTTGCAAACATCAGGTTGGTTTTATTCAGCTGAAGAGCACTGTAGACCCTTTAGTTGTGTTGCTCTAAATTGGCATGGAAAGACTTGTAAGATTCAGCCTACTTATCTGTTAAGCACCAAAACACTTTACTACAGCACACCCTCTGCTGCCAGAGTGAAAGGCTCAGAGCAAAAAAAATTCAACCCTGCCATCTTCGAGTAATTGCCAAACAGTTGAATAGACTTTAATTTTATTGTGGATGGAGGGTAAAAGAAGCTGATATTTTAATAGTCATAGGAGTAACATATATGAGGTATATAATACAAGAAGAAAGGAGATTGAAAAAGTGTGAGGGAAGAGCGTGGATAAGAATGATTAAGTGGGCTTAGCTGATCCTCTTCCAATATTTATTGGCCTCAACAAATTTGTTGTTGGTGCACAGGAAGGGATGAAAAATGAAGTCAAGGGATCAAGGGAAAATTCAGTATTTGGATGAATTTTTCAGGTAGAGAGGAACTCAGAAAATGATCAGCTGCATCGCAGAGAAAAAGGATGCAACAGTTATGAGTTCATTGTTTGCCAACATTGCTTTTGCTTTGTGCCAGTGGATTCTGAATCGCTTGGCAGACACCGGGATGAACGACATCGTTGAGAGGCAGTAATTGAAAGAAAGAGAGATGAAGAATGGAAGGCTGTGGAAGAAGTTTTCATCTGTCAAGGCAGGAACAAAGTTGCTGAAGGATTTACGAGATAGAAGAGAGAAAAAGGAAGCTGGTAATTGCACGGCTTCTGGCCTCATGATATTATCTCTTCCTGACATGTGCGCGTCTCCCACTGATACATGCAGGCAACATGAGCATGGAGCCTTTTCACTGCCTTTATGCCCCTCTCGTTCCTGTTACATTTCTCTCTGTCTTACTGATGACAGTTGCCAAATGACAAGGATGAATGGGAAAAGGAAGGAAGGAAGGAAGGCACATTACTAAGCATCGCTCCTAAAATGTTGAGCTCTGTCTTCTTTTGTCCTTCAACAGGTGATCTTAGACTTTGACCCTGGGAAGTTTCAGCAGGCTAATTGTTACATTAAATGTACTAACACTCTCATTTCTGTCTGTCTCTTCTCTGTCGTTGTCTCTCTCCCTCAGGCTCAGTGTCTCTCAGTGTATTCCTGGTATCTGTTGCATTCGTAGTATGTGCCATTTGGCTCGTAGCTCTGTGTGGCGTCTGCACCTGGTGCCAACGTAAACTGGTAAGTTACAATTCTTATTATTCACATTCTAATGAGTATGTTTTACTATTGACATTTGCTGTAAGTCTCCAGCTACCCAGTAATCTATTCTAGCTGTTTAATAGGCATCTTGGATCACTGCAAAAATGCAAACCGAGATGGTCTTCCTGTGGAGTAGGAGGCATCATTTATTCTGCAGTTAAACTTTTGGACTAAAAATATTTACAAAATCACACTGTAGATTCTTGATTTCTTTTCAAGGATAAAAAAAAATCTATGCAGGTAGTTGAACTTTTTCAATCAGGAAAAAAAAAAAAAATCAGTTTTCCACTGCATATTCCACTACATCCTAGATACAGTATTCACGTGTTTTAGAACTGGCTGGTTAAATATATCGGGCTTTGTTTTGGAGAATGACTGGACAAACTGAGTGCACACAGTCCTTTTTTAAGAAGTAAGAAGATTGTGGAAATTATGCTGGGCCTTCTTACTGTATGAATAATTCATTATTAAAAATATCAGCACAGTTTCTTTTGATGCCCTGCTCAGAAAATTTTGAGATTTTCCATTTAATGTGGGTCCTAACCTTCAAATGAAATTAGAAAAATCTTTTTGGTGCACAATATGAGAAAAAAAATCTCAAACATTTTTATAGAAAAATAATTTTGTTATGTGAAATGTTATATTTTAATATGCAAATAAAGTTTATTATCTAATTTAAAATGTGCTCATTTGTATGGACAGAGTGTAGTGAAATAAACACTGAAATGTGCAAGTTAGAGGTTTTCTTTCCACTAGAAAAAACATGAAGTGAAAGCTAAATAGCCCCAAAACTGACCAGTGAATGAAAAAATTGTGTTTTTGCCTGCAGTGTCCTTCCTGCATAGTAAAATTAATTGGATTTGATGAAAGGATAATTATACACTGCTCAAAAAAATTGTCGTGCACCATGAGGAACCCAGGATCCACTGCACCAGTATAGAGTCTGACAATGGGTCCAAGGCTTTCATCTTAATGGCAGTCAGGGTGCTGTTGCCTAGCCAGTAGAGATCTGTGTGTCCCTCCATGGATATGCCTCCTCAGACCATCCAGACCCTTTCACATCTGCCACATGTGCTCAGGGTGAACCTGCTCTCATCTGTGAAAAGCACAGGGTGCCAATGGTGGACCTGCCAATTCTGGTATTCTATGGCAAATCAGACTCCATGGTGCCAGGCAGTGAGCACAGAGCCCTCTAGAGGATGTCACCCCCATAAAATCTGTTTCTCATTGTTTGGTCAGAGACATTCACACCAGTGGCCTGCTGGAAGTTATTTTTATAGGGTTCTGGCATTGTTCATCCTGTTCCTCCTTGCACAAAAGAGAAGATACCAGTCCAGCTGATGGGTTAAAGAGCTTCTTTGCCCCTGTTCAGCTCCTAGGAAATTCCTGTCATTCTCCTGGAATCTCCATGCTCTTGAGACTGTGCTGTGAGACACGGCAAACCTTCTGGTAATGGCATATATTGGTCAATTCAATTCAAATTCAAAGATCTTTATTGTCCCCTAAGGGCAATTTTTTCCCCACAGCCAGTAGAAAACAAAGAAACATAAAAAAACAATCCACCAGGATCAGTCTGGCTTTTGTCACTGACCTCACCTTATGCAAGTCAGTGAGGTTCCTTAGAGCTATGCCAGCAATTTTTCTGCACACCTTTATGATTCTCAGCAATTTATTCCTATTTTTAAAGGTTAAAAGTCCAAACCAGCAGATGAAATTAAAAATAAGAACAGACTGAATAAAACAAGAATAAAACATTCTCACAAAAGTTGAGTCCACATTAAAACCATGGAGTTTCCAATAAAAAATACACCCTCTTATGAGCCTTTTTACAAAGTGAGTCTACGTGGGTTTCAAAAGTCAGCCTATTGTCAATGATCATCTCCGGGTATTTGTACTGGTTACTGGTACATTTTCCCCATAAATAAGCACAGGCATGGTGACTGCACTGACTTTTCTAAATCCAGTGACCATCTCCTTTGTTTTAGAAACATTTATCTTTAAAAAGGACTCACACCAGTCAGTGAAATCCCTGACTACTGGCCCGTGATGTGGGTCGTCACTGTTCAGGAAGGACAGAATAAGTTGTATGTGGTTCTGTGGATACTGGCTGCAACAATCATTGGTATATAAAATAAACAAAAGGGGTGAAAGAACACAGTCCTGAGGAGACCCAGTAGAGGAAAAGAGGACATGGGAAAGAACCCCGTTGACCCTGATCCACATTAGCCTTTGGATGGATGTAGACAAGGGTAATAAAAATGTCAGTCAATCAGTTAATCAAAATGTTATTTATATAGCACTTTTCCTTCAATAAAGATGCAGCCCACCGTGCTGTACACATTAAAAGTAGAAAGTAAACAAAAATACACACACACACACATACATATATCCCCTTCACTACACTCTCTCCTCACCTCTCCGACCCTACACCCCACCTAGGGGGGGGGTCTCATTGTTGCCCCTGTAGTGCACATGTTGTTAATCTCATTAACACCAAAGCAGCTGGAACTGATTAACAACCCCCTCTACTTAACTGACCAGATCAATATCCCAGAGGTTTAACTGACTTGATGCTATACTCTGATTAAAAAGTGTTTCTTTCTTCTTTTTTTTTTTTTTGAGCCGTGTATAGTGTTATAAGTCTGACTTGATGTATATGGTCAGCTTTTAGTTTCTTAAAATCTAGGGCTCCAGGCGCACTGCAGCTGCTACAAAAATGTGTTAAAATTTAGTTCTCCTCCACATAACTGAGGGCCGAATATCTCAGAAAAGCACATCTTCCTTTACAGTCAAACAATTTCAAAACAACATCCTGCAACAGTGAGGGAAATTTACAGCTCTATGGGCTTTCTTTTGACATCACTTTGGCCTTGAATGAAATGTATTTGCTTGCTTTGTGTTGCTGTTAAACAGTGCTGTGCTTTTTCTGTGCTCTCACACTAGAAGCAGGAGAGAGTCTGTATATTTGGCTGTGGCAGCAAACATGATCAGAAACCACTGTAAATGTAGCCATGGCTCTGAGCCACGTGCACCGTGCACCGTGCACCGTGCTAATGATTCATATGCTAACGAGTGTCACTTTGAGCAATTGGCTGCTGGAGTAACTGTAATTCCTCCTATATGATTGGATCTGCTGGCATTTCCTTCATGTTGTCCTGACTTCCTCTGCTCTTGTGTCGCTTTCGTCCCATTCTCTTGTCTCTCTGTTTGAATAGTGACTGTAGAAAAGCAGTTCATTTACCATGGACAAGCTGAGAGTTAACTGAATTATTACAGATAAAAAACACCTCTGAAGTAACTTTTACAGTTGCTCACACCTTTGAAACAAACCCATTTCTTATCTTTGTTTACTATAAAGTTATCTATGTCTCTGTCTGTGTTTTTGTGTCACCTTCTCTTTGTATACCATATGGTCTGGTTTGTATTCATCTCTCTGTCACCTTATCACCCTGTCTTTGTCAGAATATCAGATTCCTTTTTTTCCATTATTGTCCTTTGCTTGTTTCTGTTGCCACTTTAGTTTCCCCTTCATAGCTGTCTCTCTTTTTTCATGGTATTTTCTGTGTGCTTGCTTTGTATCTCTTAAAAGTTAAATGAATATTCACATACTTTGTAACAAAAGAGGAAATTACATTATATACATACGTGTTATAGTGTGTGTGGGGGAAGGTGTAATGTGTAGATGGGTCAGCACATTTGTTCTGTGTATTTCAGATTACAAGATTAAAGTTTTGCAAATATAAATTAGATGTTATTGTCATAAAATGAAAATTGTACATGCTTTTATAAGGTGCTATCGGTGCATAAATGCTAAAAATTAAGTAGGTGTTTGCTGGGCAACATAATGACAACATAACATCTGATAGAGATAGGGGCCTAAGATGTACCTGTGCACCAGATTTGGTTGCTGAATTCCTGATTATGTAGGAAGAGTTTGTGGACAAGCAGACAGACAAACACCAATTTAGTGTATTACACTAACACTGCAAATAATGCAATTATTATGTAAATCAAGATAGCTGTTTGTTCTGCTTATTTTCTGTGTTAAAATAATTATGTCAACTGAATTTTTACAATTGTGTGGTGTTGTTTTGTTAAATTAATTGACATAGTTCAAACATATATTTTCAATTGATAAGTACTTAAAGTCCAGGGGTTGGAAGTAACACATTAATATAATTACTACTCCTAGCTGTAACAAGTGCTCTAACTAATGAATTTAATTAAATTGTGTAACTTGTGTATCTTTGAAATTTAACTGGACTCACTTTTCATTACTTTTGACTCCCATGAAATTGCTATGGGGAACAGCAAGATGACGATACTTTGCTCCGCAACTCTGCCTTTTAACACCTCATTTCAAATACACACATCTGTGCTGACGTAGGGATTGTCATCAGTCCGGCAACCTGCTGCACATATAGTGTCACAGCTTTGCTATTGTAACATGATGGGCAGTAAAACACAGCCTTAAGAAGTGAACTGTAAACATAATGGAACAAAGGCAGAACCGCTCATTATGACACAACACTGTAGCTTCCCTTTAACTTCCCTGACACTCACTCCTGGGAAGCTAGAGTATTAATGAGTGGCTGCAGGATATAGCGCACAAACAGGTGTATTGTGCAGCTATCAAGGAAACTGCTGTGATCTTGTGCACAATAGCATTGTGGCATTTATTAGCAGTAAAATTCCAAGATAAAGGTCAAGATTCAGCAGTCAGGTTTTTGGAAGTTAAGATATATAAGCCAAATCTTACTTAATTTTCTGAGTCTAAGTCACGTATATTTGATTTATACATACAAAAAGATTCATAGGAGAGTGTTTGCTCCATTAAAAAATGGACCCGTTTGGTCTCTTGCCATTGGTTGTTTTATAGCAGTGGAAAGGGGAGAAGAGCAGCAGGGGAAAGGAAGTAATAGGCAGAGGCAGAATACGCCACAGAGGCATACAGGCAGGAGAGGAATGTGCTGTTAGTTGTTGTTGAACATCCAGGTGTGTGACAAGCATGATGATAGTGCAACTTAGGAGGGCGCTCCAGAGGGAAGCAGGGCCACACTACTCTGAACAGGGAATCACCCTCTGTGCCTTTCACATCTCCAGTTCATCACATATGACAGCTTTATCATCCTCTGCACAGCTTCATTATTCTAGATTCAGTTTCCAACCTCCCGTCTTGTCTCTTCCTGTTTCTCACTCGGCCCTCCACTCCGTTGTACTCAGTTGCTTCTGGTTGTCCCCATCCTCCCGATCATCCCGTCTGTTTCTCACATCCTCCCACACTCTGTCAGCATTGTACCTTCTCTAACCTCTCTCTAGCCTCCTGAAGATTTTATGATTGTGCTTAATGATAGATGAGCTGCACTTGATAGCATATACTTGACTGGTATGCTATTTATTCTTTTCTGAGTCTCTGTACACGTGTTTCCAGTGTTGTGGCTGGATGTAGGTACAGATCAGGTCAGGCCCCAAGCATTGCTCTCTATTGAAGATGTTTGTGTCACTGAGTTGGGCATACGTGAAGAGACATGATAAATAATAGAGTTTATTTTGGATGCATTAGAGCTATAAAGTAGAATGCATAAAGAGGTTACCTGTCTGCAGGACACTAAAATCTGTACTAAGATAAACATTTGGCTTTGTGTGCCCCCAGGCTGTGCGCAGCATGATATCTTTTATTGAGCACAAGTGTTGCTTTTCAACCAAAAAAAGGAAAAAAAAAATAGATAAATCTTCTAACAAAGTTTGGTAAGACAAATGTGAAAAATACACATTTGCATTACCAATAAACTTCTGTTTTCCTTTTTCAATAATCTATTATTTATTTTCCTTTTTTGGGTTTGATTTTTAGATCATATGAAGATGGCACCTAATGAAAATGAGTACAAAGATCAGAAAATACCTGATTTTTAGTAGGTTGAAAAAACTAAAAAAAAAAAAAACTGTATTTTTATGTAAGCAATAGAAGTCTGCTTTCTTTTTGCTTTGGTTCACTGTAATGTGGACCATTCTGAACGACCTGTTTTGTCTAGACATGAGGAAATTCATTGTGTCCTCTTTCGACTCTGGAAACATCTGTTCGAAGGTTTTTCAGACTACTCTCTTAAATATTTATAAGGTTGCATTAAAAACACTCCACATGGACTGTTAAGTTTTTCCTTAGTTTAATCCAGTGTTTTAATGTTTTCATTCTTTCTGATTTTTTTTTCAACTGAACAATAGATGTGACTGAAGTGAACACTTTCAACTTTAATTCATGGGCTTTAAGAAAAATGTTTGGGTTAACTTTTTAGAAATTACTGCCATTTTTATACATACGCTTCATTTTCAGATGTTCAAAAGTAATTGGACAACTGACTGACAATCAGTTTCATGACCAGGTGAGACTCCTGGTTAGTTCATGACAGTTTAAGCAGATAAAAGATCTGAAGTTGATTCCAGGTGTTGAACTTGTATTTGGGATCTTTTCACTTGACCTCTCAATATGAGATCCAAAGACATCTGAAAAATCAAAGACAGCCGAAGTGGATAATGAGACAAATATAAACAGTTTCTAAAGAGATTGAAGCTCCAGCAACACTTAAAGAACAACTTTACTGCTTGACCAGCGTGTTTTGGCTTGTAGCGTTTATCAGGGTCATCCCTTGGAAGTAGGTGAAGTTGTGCCAGAAACTGCTATTCTGTTTCTGAATTATTTCCACGGTTCAGAAAGACAACGTCACAACATCTAGCCAATCAAGAACAACATTCTCGAGGAAGTGGGTGTATCATTGACAAAGTCTAGAATAAAGACACACCTTCATGAACAAACATACAGAGGGTTTACAAAAATGGTGGAAACCACTAGCTACACTCAAGAACAAGAAGGCCAGAGAAGACCTTGCCTGCATATTTTTTTTAAAAAGAGTCCTTGGATAGATGAAAGCAAGATGAAATTGTCCCAGAATAATGGGAAGAGAAAAAGCATGGAAAAGAGAGAAACGGCTCATGATCTGAAGCATACTGCATCATCTGTCAGACCTGGTGGAGCCAGTGTTGGACATGTATAATGTGACTGCTGATAGAAGTAGCAGGATGAACCGTGAAGTGTACAGGCTATACTCTCTGCTAGCAGAGCATCTCAAGGGAGGAAACACAGCATTTGATGATGTCCATGAGTTCTACGCTTCAGACAGTCATTGACTCCAAAGTATTTATATCCAGGTACTGAAAAACAATCCTTATATTAGTTATATATTAGTCAGTTTTATACAGTTTGAGCCTCTGAAAATGGGTACTTTGAATAAAAATGGCTGTAATTCCTAAACATTTAATGCAGTTTTTTTGTAAAACCCCTTGTATTGAAGCTGGCAGTCTGCACTTCAATCACATCTTTATTCTTTGACTTAAAATTCACTGTGTACAGAGGTGAAATCACAAATACTGTCCAAATACTCATGGGCCTTATTGTATATATAGGATTACTATGTCATTCAGCACAGCAGATCCTGATGTCAGACTGTCCTCATCATTACTTTATGTTACCTCCTACATGGCTGCATCACGGTTAGCTGGTTAGCAGTGCCACTGACAATATGATAGTCCTGGCTGTGAGCTCACTGCTCAGCCGGGCTTTTAAATTTGTATGCTTTCTACATTTGTATGTGGGGTCTCGCAAGTTTCTTCTAAAATCCAAAGAAATGCGAATATGGTCAACTGGAAACATCCCCAAAGGTTAGGATTCTTCAAACTGCAGGAGAAGTATGAGTAGTTTATAATATAATGTTTGAGTTTATGTAACTCCACTATAAAATAGCCATTTTCTCTCCTCTTGAGTTTTTTTAAAACACTTGTCAAAGTGAAATTCAGGTATGTTTGATGGTTCATGTGCAATCAAAGGAAGCTGTGATGAGAGTGCAGGAAGGAAGCAGGACACACCTTCATCCCCAAACAGTTCTAAAAGACACACAAAGAAAAAAACGAGAGACCAGTAAAATTTAAATTAATAAATAGCTCCCCTTCAACACTCAATTAATCGCCACTTGTGGAATTAATGTTAAATATAAAATGTCATCACCACATTTCAACAATTTTTTTTTCCCTCTGGCACGATGTGGTATTAATATCTTGTGGAGAGGACTGGTATATATTTTTATCAGCATGTGACATATGTAATTAAAACGCATGTCAGGTTTATTTGGTAGATAATTAATTACAGCAACAGATGGTAATGTAGCTGAAATCTCCAAATGGGAACAAGTCCAACATGTAATCTGCTTTAAAAAAAAACAAACAAAAAAAACAAAAGAACAAAACCTTTCGCTGGTGTGTCTAATTTAAACGTCTTACAGCAGTTTCACGCCTTGTCTATTTGGTGAACATTTTATGGCATATGTGCACCTCATGTCCTTGTCGTGAGCTTATAATGGAAAAACATTATGTAAGAGCAGAGAGTCGGTGTGACTCAGAGGGAAAAAGCTCAGTGTTATCACCCCCAAGAGTTTAATAAATATGGAGTTCAATAAAACATAGAGGTCAATAACTGTAACTACTGTATATTGCTTTGCTGAAAGCACCATCCATTAAGTGGAAAATATTTGCACAGAGCAGGTAAGATAAGGGTTATAATTCATCACAGTAGCAATGTATGCAGTTTTCAGCCCATTTAGAATTTCATCGTCTTCCAAATGATCCAGTTTCCCCCTAAACGATGATCTTTTTGGAATGAGAAGAACACATTTTTTTCTCTATATGTGTTTTTTATATAATATCTGGGATATCATTGTTCCATTTTCCTAAATTTAGATTTATACTTGATGCCAAGGTTTAATAGCATGACCCACAGCCTTTTTATATCCTGTACAGCTCAGCATCTGATTTCACCTACTGCAACACTACAGTATATCAATGACAGTTAGATTTCGGGCAGACTGTTTCAGCCAGTGGAGAATCCAACTTAATTGCCAAATCTTAACTATCAAAACACGCCACAGCGTCAGCATGGGAAACCTTTTAGAAAAACCAAAGCTCCTGCAGACCCAAAAACTAGTGAGATTTGTTTTTGAGCAGACGCACATCAGAGCATATCCGCAATGGTGTTGTGTGCAGGCCCTCCAGCTATGCAGTAACTACAGCTTCAGCTGAAATAAACAATGCAATGGCACCTCCAAAGGGTTTCATGAATTTTTAGCTTTAAATGACTTCCTGTTCTGAAATCTTGAGTTATCTCATTATCTTAATGCATCTGATGTAGCCCACAGCTGTATTGTGTGTGTGTGTGTGTGTGTGTGTGTGTGTGTGTGTGTGTGTGTGTGTGTGTGTGTGTGTGTGTGTGTGTGTGTGTGTGTGTGTGTGTGTGTGCTGTCTATGTGCATGTATCATGCATGTGAGATTGTGCATTTGCATCTCATTTTGGTTAAGTGGTCCCTGGCATCAAACCAATATGTACTCTTCCCTCATTTATACAATTTACAACATGTTGGAACCTGATGCTATTCTAAAACCTGAGTAATGAACACTTGACTTGCACAAATGCCTTTATAAACGATGACAAACACGTGTCTCTAAGATCTGTGTCCCCCTGTTACTCTCTCTCTCTCTCTCTCTCTCTCTCTCACTATTCTTCGCAGGGGAAGAGGAATAAGCCCGGGATGGAGGCTGCCAGCTCTCCAGATTCAGTGAGAGGTCGAGGGGAAAATAAAGCCATCAAGTAGGTATCAGGGAGGGAGTAGATGGAAGCACGTGGGAATAATGTATGATGTGGTGATCGTATCACATTTTAACAGCCATTTGTGATTGCAAACTAATCTCATAGCACTCTGTGTGGTCTGAAATGTTCACCCTGAAATTATGCCCTAAAGATAGTGCTCACTTATCAGAGTGGTTTTATATTACTGAATATTGTACTATATATGTAATGTGTGACTCTGCCACCAGGCCCATTAAAAAGAAAAAGGAAAAAAAAAAAAAAACATGCCTGATTTAAATTTGTCCTTGGGCAGCGCTGGATCACTTCCAGCATTGCTGCTATTTTTAGATCACTCTTCAGAAACCCTGTTCTGACCTCCTGATCTGCTGATGTAAATCAAAGGCTGCATTATGTTAAATGGTCTTTACCTTATGTGAAAAAATTAAGCCATTTTTAGACATAACAGCAGTCTACTCACCATTTGATCTGTTTGGAATAAATAGAAATAGGTACACTAAGCAAATTGGTACGCTCAGGATATTGACAGCTATAACTATATTTCTGTAACCGTTTCAAATATAATTTTGCATTATGAAATACAAGTGGACAGCACTAACAACTTGTCACAAATATACTGCTTATTTCTAACTATTTCCTTTTGATGTTTTCGTTCTCTGAGTGCATGCCTGAGTTCTTTTTTGGCTGTTTTTAATTCATACTGACTTCTCTCCTTTATCTCCTTTGTTGTGTTTCCTCATCGTTGACAGAGTGATAAAACACACAGGTCACTTCCTTCCATTATCCATCCGGGTGTTTCAACCGACTTTTCATGACACTGGGTTTTGGAAATTGAAATGACCATAAATTCGTAGTCATCTTGTGTTTAACCTGTGGGAGCATGTGATGGATGTAAAGTTAAATTTATTTAATATCCATGTTTAAATAACTGCACTGTTTTGGACTTAATAGGCATTGATGGTCTTTATTGTACACTCTCTTCCTGACTTTAAGATTTGAGAGTAGTTTCTCTTTTATTTGTATTATTTTTTATTTATTACTCAACATTTTTCGTGATCTGTGTGTGATTGTTTGCTGCTCTCACCTGTCTTATACCTTTTGCTTTCTCTCTGGCTACAGTGACCTAGACAGAGACTTTTGGAATAACAATGACAGCAGCAATGTCCAACAGAGTGGAGCTCCTACCACCCAAGGAGTTCCTCTTAAACATGTCTCCCTATGCTCCCTACGGAGACCCTCGCCTCACGCCCAAGTGAGTCTCAGTCATGGCTGGTAAGGGACCCCTCTATCTGGGCAGGGCTGTAATGTAACAGGGGCTTCTGTACACCGCTGTATGCGTGGTTAACATAATGAAATTGGATATTATTAGCTGCATAAGGGATGGTATTTTAGTCCAGTCTTTTGCAATTTGAGGCCATAAGTATCAGACAAATAGCACAAAAATACTCCAAATCAAAGGAGCCAGTTGATCAATATACAACTCTGAGCATTGAAAGGTCACATTTAATAGCCTAAAGGGGAACAGAAAGCCTGATGTTGTAATGCTGTCAGATCACATATCTTTTAAATTGAAGTCTCCCCTCATCCCTGGTAATCCTCATGTTTTTGCATTCAGGCATGTCCACAGTGAGGTGGTGTTTAGTATGCACTGCTGGCCATGCAGCAGCTGATAGAGATGTGCAGCACCATCCCTTAATATCTGTGATTCCTTGGGCTGCCCTAACACTGACAGAAATTATGCACATTTTCTAAAGCACTGCTTTCAGACAGAAAGGCTGTGGTTGTTGTATTTCCTGTTTATGTAAAGAAAAAAACAGGTCTTAAATAATAAATGTTTGAGATTAATTCAACAGAGAATCAAAATATAGACGATTTTGAGTCCTATTTGATTGTTTCATTAAAACAATACAGAATAATAAGTTGGGGAAGTAACATTATATTTTGCTTTTGCATAACATACAGCGTGTACAAATGAATATCTTTGATAGCTCCATTGCTTACAGCCCTGCTAGCCTCACCTCACCAGACCCTCCTTACCTCTCACCTACAGCCCATGGACTGTTACCATGGAGACGGACAACCCTCAGAGAGAAGATCACTCTGTTTTACATGAACCTTTTCCCTGTTTACAGTATTGGGGCCCTCAACTCCAAATATTCAAATCTACTTCTACTGTAGCAGACCACAAGCATTTTCACAGAGGGTTGAACGTAGTGCGCTTAGAGAAAGAGTTCATTTTCAGTCTCTGACAGGATTACTTTGACATTAAGAGATGTGTGCTTATTTGCTTTCTGGCCGGGAGTTAGATGACATGATCAGCACCAGTCTAATGTAGCATGTTTCATTAAGAGCTGAAGCCTCTTGTTTTAAACTAACAATGAACCAAGAGGCTGCACCAAGACAGAGTAAAAATTATTTAATTATTTGCTCTATTGATAAAATAGATTATTTTGAAATGTAAGTCATGCAAAGCCATTCTAGCTGAGTCCAAGAAAAAATATGGAGGTGAATGAGCATAATAGATCCCCTTTAAATATTAATCTACAGCCGAAGTATGGGTAGATTCATTAGTGGAAATCAAGGTTGCCTTGTCAAAAGTGGTAAAAGAAACTTTTATAACCAGGAGTTTTGTAAGGCAGAGGCTCCATAAAGTTTTTTGTTGCCCCAGTTCAGTGACTTGGTGCTTTTTAGACTTTTTTGTACAGCAGTAATCTTTATAAATTGATACAGTTTCATCCATAAGTTTCTGGATAATGTCAGATTTTTATTTATTTTTTTTTTATTTTATACCACCACAGAGGATTTAAGAAAGAACAATCAAGATCTCACTGAAGTGCAGAGTTTTTGCTTTCATTCAAGGGGATTGACAAAAATATTGCATTAACTGTTGAGGAATTACAGCCCTTTTTATTCATAGTCCCCCATTTTCAGCAGCTCAAAAGTAATTTGATAATTGCTTGGTAAGCATTTTCATGGCCTAGTTAAGGCCTTCCCCTTGTTATTATACAACAAATTAAGCAGAAAAAAATACCTGGAGTTGATTAAAAGTGTTGAACTTGCATTTTCTCTGGAGGTCCAAAGAAATGCAAGTCAATGCAAGTGACGGCAGCCATCATTCAGTTCAGTTCAGTTCAATTTATATAGTGCCAAATCACAACAAACAGCCACCGCAAGGGGCTTTATATTGTAAGGTAAAGACCCTACAATAATTACAGAGAAAACCCAACAGTCAAACATTTGGCGACAGTGGGAAGGAAAAACGTCCTTTTAACAGGAAAAAACCCTCCGGCAGAATCAGGCTCAGGGAGGTGAGGGGAGAGAGACAGGACAAAAGACACGCTGTGGAAGAGAGCCAGAGATTAATAATAACTAGTGATTAAATGCAAAATGGTGTATAAACAGACTAAAAAGAGCTGAATGAAAAGAAACAGTGCATCATGAGAACCCCCAGCAGCCTAGGCCTATAGCAGCATAACTAAGGGATGGTTCAGGGTCACCTGATCCAGCCCTAACTATGAGCTTTATCATAAAGGAAAGTTTTAAGCCTAAACTTAAAAATAGAGGGGTGTCTGTCTCCTGAATCCAAGCTGGGAGCTGGTTCCACAGAAGAGGGGCCTGAAAGCTGAAGGCTCTGCCTCCCATTCTACTTTTAAGTATCCTAGAACCACAAGTAAGCCAACAGTCTGAGAGTGAAGTGCTCTGTTGGGGTGATGTTGGGCTGAAAAACCAAAAACCAAAATAAACTTATTAGAGTGATAGCAACAACTTTAGGGGTGGCCAAATCAATAATCTGGTTCATTTTTAAAAAAGAATAAACCCACTGGTACAGCACAGCAACACCAAGGCCTGAAAGAGAAGAGAACTAAAGTTGAAGAGCACACGATTACTTTTCACAACATCTGGCCAACACTCATGAGGAGGTCAATAAAGAGATGCCCCCAAATATTTATTTTGTTCATCTGAATGCAGCATTTTCAGTGGGAGAAACATTTCATTACTCATCCAAGTGACTTCTTCAGGGGAGAAGTCTGAAGAATACTGAATACTGGAGAAGTCACTTCTTCTTCAGATGAACAGAATAAACTTTATGGCATTTCCTTACTTATATTGAAGATGCATTGATTCAAGTGACAGCCACATTAATGTAAATGCAGAGGGTTTACAACAAGGTGCAAACCACTTGTTACTCTCAACAGAAAAAAAAGTTCTTTGAACAGATGAATTCAGGATTCTAGTTGATAGCGTGACTGCTGATAGAAGTAGCAGGATATTTCTGAAGTGCACAAACCTATTCTCTCTACTCAGATTCAGCCAAATGCTGCCAAACTGATCACACAGTGCTTCAGTGCAAAGCCAGTCACCTGATCTCAGCCCAAGAGCATGCTTTTCAGTACTGAAGACAAACTGAGGCAGAAAGACTCACAAGCAAGCAGCACCTGAAGGTGTTTTAGAAAGGCCTGCCAGAGCATCTCAAGGGAGGAAACACAGCATTTGGTGAGTCCATGGGTTCTAGACTTCACATACATTGGATTTTCATCCAAGAATTAAAAACAATCCTCATTTTTAAAACTATGTTAGCTCATCCAGTTACTTCTGGGGCCCTGAAACCAGGGGACTGTGTATAAACATGGCTGTAATCCTGAAAATTAATGCAAAAATGTTTGTTAAAAACCTTAAATTAAAGGTGAGCGTCTGCACTTTTTACTTGGCTGCAGCTTTATGTTGAAATCTGAGAGTGGTAACTGCTCATCTTTGTCTCCACCAGAAAACAAATAATGCTATTTCTCAAATGTCCAACTGTTCTTTACAGGTCTGTTTCTATTCTGTTTTTACTGTTTTGTTTTTTGTGAGTGTAAAGTTACATGTTTTTTACTCCACCCCACCCCTTCTGTGTTTTCTGGCTTGTTGTCACTACTCGTACTAATTACTCATAGTACTTTGAGTGCTTAAGGCTCTCTGATAGCCCTCCTGAGTCTAGTCTACTGAGCCTTATTCCAAAATAGTGACACTGTATCCTGGTGTACAGTGCAACGTCTGTTTCATATCAGCCTCCATTCCATCATTTAGATGCACCTCACACAACCGCTGAGGCATTAAGTGAACCTGTTCTTTCTTATCTTCTCTAATTATAACTCACTCGGCCTCTTTCAAACCACCGGGCGATCAGTTATTTGGTGTCTGCGCAGTGGTGTTGAAATTATTTTTAAATTCAGTGAACAGCAGTGATTACAGCTTTGTTGTGATTGCATTTCATTATGTTATTGACATGATTAATTCTCTGTGGCATTTAGTAAGATAGTAATAGCGAGATATTTGAATAATGTGATAGCAGATCAGTAAGCTATTTCTTATTCCTTATTGTGGTGATTCTTTTGAACAAGGCAAGTTTGTTTGGCAGCTTTCAAGGGTGTCTTTCAGAGGCAAATCAAAGAACACTATTTAGAAACAACTCAAATTATATATAAAAGCAAAAAAAAACAAAAACAAAAAAAAACACAAGATCAAGTAATAAAAATGATCCTGACAGAAACAGAATATTCAAATAGTGATTAATTATATCACATTGTTCATTAAAAAAAATCTTTCATTTTACTGTCGGCCTACACTTAAGGCTTGAATGTTGCTGCGGGCGCCCTCCTGTTGTTCATCTGCGTGTTGTGTGGTTTTGTCCTCAATCAAAAGGTCCTGTACTGAAGTCAGCGTTCTGTCTGTACTCGTCTCTGTGACATCCGGGTCTAGGTCACCTGCGATGGGTGTGTGGCATGCTGAGAAATAAAGTGGACCATTATTATTGAAATGCCTTCTTTTTTTCTGGGAATATTTGCAAATTAAGTGAAATTTTTTTATGCAAACGTGTAAAAATGCTGCAGGCGAGTTCTTGTGAGATCACACAGACTATAGTATTGTTTTCATAGCCTGCAGTCTAAAAACGTGAAGATGATGCATTTGCATCGTTCCCCAGCTATTGTATCTGCCTCCAAAAGCCAGCAGGCTGGTCACTGCAGTGCACCTGTATGAGTGAAATGGGCAGAATTCAGTATCTTGCAGTCCATTTCCTACCTTAAATACCTCCAAAATTGGGTTATAGTGGATTGAGCAACTACAACACAAAAGTTTCTTGTAGATAATATATGGACACTCCACACTACTGAGAATCTGTGTGAATCCGGCGTAGGAAGTTGCTTTTTATTTACAGTGAACAGAGTGCGCTTTTGTGCCACTTTCAACTGAACTGTTGTAAATATGCTTTGTCCCCTGTTAGTGCTCAAAGAGCGAGACAACTGTACCCTCCAGTTTAGTCAAAGTGTGGCTGACTAGCAGCTGCTCTTCCAAGTTTTTGTTATTCACTGGACACTTGTGGCTAGACTGAGTGCCTATGAAGTGTCTTAGTCATCGATTTTACTAAACATAACTCTTAACACTTTTGCTCTCCGGCTCTGTACGTCTGTCTCTCGTCTATCTCTTTTTTTTTGTACTCTCGTGGTTCTGTCTGTCCGTGTTTTTCCTTGTCTGCGATCCACCCCACCTTTCCACCCAGTGGGGCTGTGGATAAGGGTGGGCAGGGTGGTGCTGGACCCTCACCGGGGGCCAGCGACAGCGGGGGTGGTGCTTGCTCTGGGGCAGGGCCCAGTCGCAGCGACAGCGTGCGGAGTATGGTGACGGGGGGCAGCAAGGCCGCGGCGCTGGCAGACGGTCCAGAGCCACATGCATGCCGGAGGCCTACGGTTTAGCAAGTGAGTGCGCATGGTGACATGGGGCACGCATGAGGGGCTATAGTGGGCACAACAACAGCATGGTGTGGCTATCAAGAAAGTGAGTCTCTAAAAGTATCATGAATGGAGCTCTTGCATGTACTCTCACTTATGGAAAAGCTTGGAGAAGGTTTTTTTTTTTTTTTTTTTTACATTTTTGAAGCAAGCTCTGTGCAGGTGAAGAAAATGTAAAGCCAGGCCTGAAAGAGAAGCCAGCTGTTTGCAGAATGCACCTGTTATGCATGAGTAACTGTTTAAACCTCTTGGCTACAGAGAGCTTCCTCACTCATAAACAAATGCCATTTTTATGTCAGCTGCCAACCAACTGATGTTGCAGACAAAGCGAATGCACCCAGTCATACTGTTCCTCTGCAGGCTCCAATTTAAAAAAATGCTGTAACAGTTTCAAGAATTTCAGACAAAACAGATGCTCTCTGAAGATCTTCAGAAACGACATGTTCATTCATCTGAAGGAACAGCTTTTTAAACTCTGAGAGGGTTGCTGGATAAACAGCAGGAAAGCAGTTTTATCCAGGCTAGTGATACAAATGAACCTTCTGTTAGGAACTGCTGGTTGAATATGATCAGATGACCAGGGCCTAGTAACGGTGAGCCAGAGTTAGACCATGTTTATGGCTTGCATTGACATGAAACTGCCCTCAATTAACCATCAGTGCAAAAGTCTGAAAACTGGATTAGAAAATATGAGGTTCTTTGTTAAAGAGTCAGTGTGCGTCTGTGTAACTAATACGATTACAAGAGAATCAAACTTTAATACACAGCAAACTTTGTGGCCAGATGATCTCTCAGAAGCCAAGGTGAACTATTTAAAATGTATAACATAAAGATTTAGGTTACATTAACCCAAACAGTCCCAAGTTTTTATAAATTTGAAGTCAGAACACAGAATAGGGTCAGCATCACTGCTTGTCAGCTACAACTTTTCTGTGCGGCGTTTACATGTTCTTCCAGTACAGTGACTTGCCTGTTAACTTCATTAGTGATGCCAGCTGTGAAAGACTCCAACCCACTGTGACCTTTCTTTGGACAAGTGGTTAAGAAAATGGATGGATGGATGGATGGATGGATGGATGGATGGATGGGATTAGCATCATTCTTTAACAATGTGTAGTGTCAAAGAAACATCACACAAGCTTAACTCATCACAAGGATTCAAAGATAAACATTTAGTATTACACAAACTGTGAATTTGGTGCCATTACTATTCAGTTCTGTGAAAAAGTGTTTGCCCCTTTCCTGATTTCTTACTTTTTTGCGTATTTGTCTTACTTCCATGTTTCAGATCATCAGACAACAAATTTCAATTTTAGACAAAGATAAAAAAAAGCTATCCAAACCTTCCTGGCCCTGTATGAAAAAGTAATTGCCCCCTAAACATAATAACTGGTTGTGCCACCCTTGGCAGCAAGAACTGCAGTCCAGAGTTTGCAGTAACTGGCAATGAGTCTTTCACATAGCTGTGGAGGAATTTTGCATAATTGCTTTAATCAACCACACTGGAGGGTTTTTTCAAGCATGAGTGGCCTGTTTAAGGCCATGTCAAAGCATCTCAGTTGGATTTAAGTTCAGAGTCTGACGAGGCCACTCCAAAAGCTTTTTTTTTTTTTTAAATTTTGAGCCGTTCAGAGGTGGACCTGCTGATCTTACCGATTATTTGCCTGCTGCATAAATAACCCAGATGCGCTTGAGCTTCAGGGCACAAACTGATGGCCGGACATTCTCCTTCAGGATTTTCTGGTAGAGAGCAGATTTCATGGTTCCATCAATTGAGGCAAGTTCTCCAGGACCTGAAGAAGCAAAGAAGCCCCAGACGTCACACTACCACCACCGTGTTTGACTGTTGGTGTGAAGTTCTTTTATAAAGTGCTGTGTTAGTTTTATACCAGATGTAACGGGACTCAAACATTCCCAAAAGTTCAACTTTTGTCTCATCAGTCCACAGAATAGTCTCCCAGTCCCGGTCTCTTTCTTATTGTTGAATCATGAACTCTGACCTTAACTGAGGCAAGTGAGGCCTGTAGCTCTTTAGATGTTGTTCTAGATTCTTTAGGCGACCTCCTAGTTAAGTCATTGATGTGGTCTTGGAGTAATTTTGGTCGGCCTGCCACACCTGGAAATGTTCATCACTGTTTCCACTTTTCTCCATTTGTGGATAATGAAACTGCTTTGCAACCCTTGTCAGGAAAGGGTCAAATACATTTTCACAGCACTGTATATTATCCAACAACATAAAATATCACAAATAATACTTGCAAAACCATAATAACTTTAGTGAATTATTCAAGTCATAGTTTTTCCCAAGTGGGAAATGCAACTGTTATACAGTTTGGTTGATGAAGCTGCATCTTTTGGACCAGTGAATGTGTGGATCAAACATTCTCCTGGAAACACTTTGTTCAGTAACTTAAGAGTGGGATTCTGTGGTATAGAATAAATTAATAAGTCCAGTTCTACAATAGAGTCAGCAGAGTAGGTGAAAGCCATCTTACCATTCATTCCAATTCTTTCATTATTGGCTAACTCTTCATAATATTGTCTCCCCCCTGTTATGATAGAAATAGATTAATTAGAAACTAGGAAGCAAAACTGTGATTTCAGAATTGATATTTGCCTCTTGATTGGACTGAAGATTAATAGAAATTGCCTCCGTGCGTAAAGTGATGAATGAATAATTTGGAACTGGAGAGCGCAGTGCACTGCAAGAAAACATAGGCAGATAAACAATTTGCAAGCAAACAAAGAAAACATCTTCACCAATTTGAAAACATATGCCCAGAATGTAGCAAAATAGTCCTGTTTTTTCCCCAATTTGCAGCATTTATTCAGGTTGTATTTTCTTGTGTCTGTTTGCATTTTTTTTTTCTTGTTGCATTGTGTTTGAGTTGCTTTAATTGATTATTATGCAAATATTATAATGATATGACAGGTTGTGGCAATAAAATATTGGGGAAAATGTGAATTTTAGCTAATCCCGCTATATTATTCTTTACTCTTGTCACTCCTCTGTTTTGTTTCCCATTCACTACTCTGTTTAGATCTACTTGTATTTCCATTTCTCCACTGGAATTGGTTTCTATTTCTGGGCATTTACGTCTCCCTGTCTCTGCTTCTCCCATACACTTTTACACTCTTCACTGTTAGTATTTTTTTCCTCGCTCTCCTTGTTTTTCACCCTCCTCAATTTCCCTTAATTACAAAATCATTCAGGGTTTATAGTCATCTAATTGACTTTCAAGCAAGAAGAAATGTGAAAATAACCCTCCAAGTCAGTAATCAGATACAAGCAGATAAAAGGGACATGCTCAGGGCATATGAATGACTGTGGTTGGTGCTATGGTGGCAGCTAGAGAAAGAAGTAATAATCTACAGTAACTGAAAGCACAATTTCACAATTTAAGGAGCCCACTTAGAAAGGGCAGTATGTCACCAAAAATATTCAGTCATCTATGTTTACAAGCATATGAACTTAAGTGATATCCCATTTTAATCCATAGAATTTACTATGATGTTGGCCCACCCTCTGCAGCTATAAGAGCTTCAACTCTTCTGGGAAGGCTTTCCACAAGGTTTAGGAGTGTTTATGGTAATTTCTGACCATTCTTCCAGAAGCACATTTGTGAGGTCAGACACTGATGTTTGGACGAGAAGGCCTGGCTCACAGTCTCCGCTTTAATTCATCCCCAAGGTGTCTATCGAGTTAAGGTCAGGACTTCAAGTTTTTCCACAGCAAACTCGCTCATCCATGTCTTTATGGTCCTTGCTTGGTGCACTGGTGCACAGTCATGTTGGAACAGGAAGGGGCCATCCCCAAACTGTTCCCACAAAGTTGGGAGCAGCCAAGAGCAGGAAACTGAGGATACATCTCACACAGGCTCACCAAAATTGGACAATAGAAGATTGGAAAAATGTTATGTGCTCTGATGAGTCTTGATTACTGCTGCAACATTAAGATGGTAGGATCAGAATTGTTCACTGTACTCAAATGGTCTCCACAGTCATCAAAGCTTAATCCAAAAGAGCACTTTTGGGTTATGGTGGGATGGGAGATTTGCATTATGGATTTACACCTGACAAATCTACAACTGTCTGACAATATGGACCAGAATCTCTGAGGTAATGTTTCCAGTATCTTGTTAAATCTATGCCATGGAGAATTAAGGCAGTTCTGAAGGCAAAAGGGGTCCAACCTGGTACTACAGTAGCAGCGTGTACTTAATAAAGTGGTGGCTGGTGGCTGTAGATATTTAGGTGTTGAATCACTTTTTATTTTTCTATATATCTACATTCGACTGAACTATAGCTGCAAAGTTTAGTCTGTATGCTCAAGTCTTCATACAACAATAATTACTGCTTGTGTGTTCATCAGTTTCCTTATTTAACATTTCATTTTACACCCGTCTACCGGCACTCATGGTACATGACCTGTCTTATGATTTTATCAGAGGAACAGTAAATCATGTAGAGAAAAACGCTCCCAGACAAGCAGCTTCATCCAACTTAAGAACTCATATACAGACTACATACAATAAAAAAAAATGCTTCTTATGACAGTCCATCAGGTTTGAAGTTCATTCAAGCTAAAACAATCAGTCCACATAAAAGGTTCGGTTAAGGATGATCTAGTATAAAAAATAAAAAAAAAATACAGGACATTTTGTAATTTTACAGTGTAATGTTATTTTTAAAAATGAAAAATGCTCTACATAGTGTTTATACACCAGACTTTTTTTTGTTGGCAAGCACAAACACTCATAGGAGTTTAAATATTTAGGTTCAAATCATTAATTTAGAAGTGTTGTGATGATGATTGCAGTTATTTTGTGTTTATGCTTGGATATGTGGCTGTGTGAAGCGTTTGTGTGACTGAGGACAGTGGTAAGGTTTAGCTGTTTCTTACAGTGAACATCGAGCCCCAATCTCTAAACTGAAACTAAATACATGCATTTAGTTTCTCAAGTTAGAGATTTTTTTTAATGGGGTGATGCTACAGTATAGTGCTTGAACGCCTTCTTTTTCACAGCTTATAAATAATTTTTTTTCCTGCTAATGATGTTCAAACAGTTTCTCCCTAATGACTTTACGATCACGTAGGTTATGTCATAGCTTTTGACTTTTTATTAAAGAACTGACTTTCTGATTGCTGTTGCTCACCTTCTGTGCTGATAATTCCACTGGGATAATTCAAGCCATGGAAGTGCTCATACTAACAGTCGCCTATAGCTGTTTGTTGCAGAAAATAAATAAATAAATTAGACTTTAACTTCTGGAACCCTAAATGCCCTCCTCCCACTTCAAAAAGTGTCTAATATTTCTGCTAACAGAAATCTGCCAAACAACTTTTATACATTAATTCACATTTGTTCATTTTGAATATTAGGCACAAGTAAACAAACACATCATCAAAGCCTATCCCCAGGAAAGACCTAATGGTGTGCTCTGTGTGTGTATGAGAGAAAGTGTGCATCCACCAGTGCATGTATATGAGCTCTGTCTTGTATTTACTTGATCTGGCATAACTCTGCTCCTCGAGGTGCTTGTCTCCTGGCTCCCCAGCAGAGTTAGAGCTGAGGTAATACCGAAGAGCACTGCTAACACAACTCAAGTCCAGGCAGTAAATCCTCCCTCACAGCATTAGTTCCAGACAGAGCTGTTTAGCACAAGCTTACAGTCATCAGGCAGGCCAGTGATTGAGGGGAGGATAAGGGGTGAAGCACTATTACATGCTTGTAAGAGTAGCAGACCTGTAATTAGAGGGCAGGCTTAAAGAATGGTGATTGGAGGTGGGGTGGCCATAAAGTGATGTGTCAGCTGAGGGTGAAGAAAAGATGAATAGGCAAAAGGAGATGCAGAGCAGAACCATAAAGGTAAAAGTAAGAGTAGAGACTGAAAATATAGCAGGAGCTGACAGGACCTTTGAGAACGATTGGTGGAAGCACAAGGCAATAAGGCAAGAAGGTAGAAGTAGGTCAAGGCTAATTAGGGAGATAGATAACAGAGAGAAACAAATCCAGCACTGCAGATGGAGAGCCAAGTCTCAAGTGAAGTGATAGTGTTACTATACCTTGAGCTCCAGTTTAATTCCACTTAACACTGAACTGTGTTTGTAGAATCACGAAGGGAAAAAAAATCCCCAATAACCTTTCAGCATATTGTAGTTAGAGTGGTCTTAGAGGGAACTAGACTCTTGCACATCTGATCGGATGAATATTAGAAAATAGAAAAAGAGTGAAAGTCTACACAGGAAATAAGATGTGGGAGGCGGGAGTGGTTAAAGAAAGAACTTTTAGCTGGGAGAGCTGGGTTCAACTTCCTATGTGTAGCTGAAAATCAGTGTTGATTGTGTGAACATATGCCCATGCTTGATTGCTGTTAGGGAGGTGGCATACAAAGGAAGAGCTGCAGGAGGAGCTCTGCCCGTGTTCAAGATCGGCCTTTTCTACATTTCTGCTGTAGTTTTAGCACCTAATCCTACTGAATGTGTCACGGCATAAAAATGCCAAAACTATGCCCGCTGGAGGCATCGCAAGAAACTTCACTTTCTCTGCACTGAAGCAACAGTTTGTTCATACATGCGAACAGAAGCATGCAGTCTTAATTCTGTTTTCTTTTAATGGGCTTATTAGACAGCACTAGGTGCTGGTTTAGAGGACCGACTACCATGATGTGGATTTAGATTCAGTGTGAAACAATTGATGATTTTTATTGGCTTTTCACTGCTTTATCAACCTCAAGGACAGCTTAAAAGAGGACTAAACCCTAATTTTGGCATTGTGATGTTAAAGGGAACAGTGTCATTGTTGCAGGAGTTTTTAATTTGCCTGTGATTCTACTAAAAGCACAGGTTTGTTTTGCCACCACTTTGGAAGAATGATATGTTGCATACCAGACCATAGACATATGCATGGTTAGACAACACAAGGCTAAAATTCAGCACAGCTGTCTTCTTTCAGATGTTTAACAGGTATCTCAAGCTTTTAGCGACTCTCTCCCTTCTTCACCGATCTTTGTTCTCTCTCAATCTCTCCCCTTGGATATTCACAGCAGACACTATGCTCCTAGATTTCACTCTGTGCTGTGCTATGTATGCTTTTGCCATTTTTATCCTCTCTTTCTTTTGATATCAACATAATAACGTGACAATTTGTTTTATACTTTCATCTTTCACTCTTTCATCTTAAACAACCTGCTCTTTCTTGTATATTCCGTTACGTATCTCTAATGCCATTCTCATTCCTTTTTGTATCCATCTCTCTCCTCGGTGTTCCCATGTATCTGCTCAGCTTTGGGGACACTTCCCTTTCATCAGCTTCCACCCTGGAGCACATCCCGTCCTCAGCTGTGGCGCGCCCTCGGCCCCTGGTCCGACAGCAGAGCCTGCAACAGCCCCTCACTCACCAGCCTCCTCCGGGTCCCAACGACCCCCCAGTCACCTCACAGAGTCTGGGCCAGCTGCACACAGGCCCAGGCGGCGGGGGCCACCGTGGGGGCCCGCGGGGGGTCCGGGGGAGTCCGGCTGGACCCTCCCGATACAGAGGAACAGGGGCAGGCCGCTCAAGGTCAAATCCAGGCAGCTGGGACCACATGGTGGAGCAGATCCGAACTCGAGGACTGGACGTCAAGTCGTTCCTGTAAGTGTCAGGAAGTTTTCTACGCCATAAAATGAGGATCGTATGTACAACTCTGCGTACCAAATTTAGTGCAGTGGAATCTGTTAAATCTGCCTACATTTTCTGTATTGTCCTCTGTGGGCTATACTGTAGTATGGTATTGTTACACAAGTAAGAATACAAATACTCTAATGGGAAATTACTTTACAAAAATAAAAGTCCTGCTTTCATAAATGTGCTTAAATAAAAATATAAAAGTTCTAAATTCAAAAATACTCAAAACATCAGAAGTAAAACAGGAATAATAAAATAGCCCCAGTGAGTGTCACACTGTGATTATCACTATGTCATTAAAATAGCGTCTATCATTATCATTTAAATAACTTTTGCTGCTGCTGTTGGTTGAGGCTTGGTGGATTTTAACTGCTTTAAATACACCACATGTATGGTTTAAGTTGATAAGTTGAGTTGGAACACACTAAAATTTTAAAATACTTAAGTGAGTACAGTATCTCAAAAGTTACATTTTACTGGTGGTATGTGGTGCTGTTGAATTTTGTTGAGATGTGTTTGAAATACTTTGTCCACCCAATGGTGGACAAAAAAGCTCTCACTGCAAAGCACCAGACACTCCAAAAAGAATTTTCGTGAGTGTGGGATTTCCCAAATAAGCTGCGGTGTAATAAACTGACCAAATGTGAACATGTCTGTGTTTGCAGGGGATGGAACAGAAGTCAAACGCAGTCCTCTACAATCTTTGCAAAACTTTAAAAAAATTTTTAATGAGGTTGTACTCGAGATACTCATAAATTAACGATGATCTTTTTTGGGGTGCAGTTGTGATGTTAATATGCATGAACCATAAAAGGTGGGTGCCTCAGGCATCAAGCGGTTTACCATATTATTTTTTTTTTATGGATGTTAATAGCCAGTCATGTAAATATTGTCTTCTCTAAGGTACTTTAAAATCTCTTTCAGTATTCTATGTAGTGATTTTTACAGTTGCCCTTTAGCTCTTGTTTGTGTTTGTTTGTGTTTGTTTATTGTGTGTAGTTTCAAATTTACAGTGAACAATTCACTGTGAAAAACCATTAATTCCAGCAGTCTTAAGAACTTGATTTAAACTTGTCTGGTTTCATAAAACCAATATGAAGTGTACACATATATTAATTACACACAGCACAAAAAAGTACAAACTTCTGCTTTTTTCCCCATAGTGTGTATCTGTGCTGGTGCAGCTATGTCAGTGTTGAAGAGATCCTGTACAAACTAGCTGGAATTCAGGATAGCAGTAATAATAAAATACAAATATTTAAATGTAAAACTTGCTCCACCTTGGTTTCTTCTAAAGTTTTTTTTCAAGATAGGTTTATAAATGTCCCACATGATAAAAGTAAAAAGCTTCAAATCATAAGCAAAAAACCTTAAATAAAACCCAGCCTGTTTTAAAAAAAAAAAAAAAAAAAAATCCAAGTTAGCAAAGGTCATTAGTGATTTTTCAACACCAATTTTCTGACTCATTCTCCACTGAATAGAGCAGCTTCTGGTGTGCGAAGGTCAGCGATTGTTTAGTGACTGTTCTTTGATATCAAGCATGGGTTTGAGTGATAGATTACAGATGATGTGCTCTACAAAGCAGCCTCAGGTAAACGGTTTCCTTCCTGCCTGACCGCAAACCTAGACACTCACACACATCCATACACATAGCGTTTCGCTCTGTAACTTTTACGTTTCTGCCCATTAACAGTGTCTCCAGGCTATTGACCCCACTGCCTATGTGAATCATCATTCAAATAAGGCTGTGTACATACACACGAAGGTGGTTGTCCCTGTCCTCATGAATCTTGCTGGACAAACACGGCAGTGGTTGACCCTGGAGGTTGTGGGAGCAGGGGAGATGTGAGGAGGGAAGGGGAGGGTTGGAGGGTAATCGTGCATTTGTGATCAGCGGTGTATAAACAACCAAATGTAGCTGTTTCACCCTTCAGTTGTGTCCATACTTGTCACGCAGTGTGGCGACCGAGCTGCTCCCCTGGTGTAGGTGGTAATGATTTCGGCGTCCTCCGGTTGGAGTGCGCGTGTCTTTTTTGGCCATCTATACAAATCCATTCGCTTTATCGATGAGCGTCATGTAGGTGCTGTTTATACATCCCCAGTGGGCTGCAGCCTCTCAAGTACTAATGTGTTCCTCTTGTTGTCAATACTACTTCAACAAAGAGCACCTTGTTTGGTAGGGAGCACTACAGAGAGCGGGACAATAAGTGTGAACTATTCAGAGATGCGAGGAAGTAGATCAGAGAAAACCTAAAAGAAACTGAAAATATCAATAATGAAATAGGATTCATTAAAAAAAAAAGATCTTTTGATCCTATTTATAGCTGTTTATATGTCTAAGCTGCATGCACAACTACACGTGAAGTCAACGATGTTGTCGTGACTGCCTCATTATTGGAGGATTTAAACCTTTACAGTTTGAAAGTGGTTTTCATCAGTTTTTCAGTTTTGACACAGAAGCCTTCGCTTAAAATAAACATTTGAGTCTCTGCAATTTCATTAGCACCCGCTGTCTGTTATTCACAACAAAAGCATTCAAACAAAGGTACGACAGCCACTAATCCACCAAATAAAAAATAAATATGAGGCTGAATCTTTTATAGCTAAGCCTAAAACTAAAGACAGCTGATGCTGGGGGCTGCTAGAAATCAGCAAAAACATATTTGGAAGTTGGATGTGGTTTTCAAGAGGAAGGGACGGTGGTGAAGAATACTATGTGTAAAAATCTTCCTTGGATCACCATGAAATGTTTGAGGTTTGTAAAAAAAAAAAAGGGGGGGGGCATGGTAAAGGGAGAAAAGAAGCCAGAATAGTGTACAGTATGTACCTACATGTGACTTATTGTCTGTGACTGTGAATCACAAGGTTAGTTGTGGGCAAATGCTCATTTGCTAAGGGCACTGTTTGCATGGCCTTGAACTCATGGCACAGTGTTGTTTAGTAAAATGTATTTGAATGATTTCAGGCATGTTTAGAGAGACAATAACAGCTGAAAATCAACACTGTGTTTCTTTGTTGCAGGTGTGCTTGCACCTCCGTTTCCTTGGATTTTCTTTTTTGCTTTGCATGCCATTTGCATGTCATTTCAGTTGCTTCTGTTTTTCTCTGAAACAATCCAAACCTTTCTGTTAGGGTTTTCTATTTTTACATATTTATTGCTCGCAGAGGCAATATAAATGAACCACCGAGGCATCAGAAGGGTTCAACATGCAGCAGTGAATCATACCTTAGGTAAAAACACGTTATGGAGGCTTCCCACCGGTTATACATATCAAAGGTTGGCCTTTGTTGATCGACATAACAAACAGCAACAATATAATAATAAATGACGGCAGCAAATACAATATTAATGCAGCATTACGTCAGTGTTAACGAACTAAAGAGGGAACTCAGTGCTGAAGAAATAAATTGGCAGAAAAAAGAAATCTGTTTTTCCATAGCAACTGGTCCTCCTAATACTACAGCATACAGTACATTAGGCAGTCAGAGGTGTTGCACATTATCTAAAATGTTACAACAAACCAAGCAAACCAAGCAAATAGGTGAGAGCCTTCCATTGGTTAATTACTGCGTGTGATTAATACATTTCACCTGGCAACAAGTTATTTAACACTAACCAGTGCAGTGAGTAACTTCTTATTTCTTACACAACTGTGTCAGAAGACACTCTGTTTCAGAAAGGCCCAAATTATTGGTCTGCATCAAGCAAAGAAAACAACTAAGGAGACTGATGATACTACTAAAGCTGGGAGCAGAGCATCAGTTAGGATAGCGGTGACCCATCATCTTTGAGGAAGAAATGTGGTCGGGAAAAAGTCAACAGTAGCACTCACAGCTTTGTTTAATAGTAAAAGTAAGAACATTTCCACACATATGGTGGGCAGAGAGCTCAGGGGTCTGGGACTAAATCACTGTGTAGCCTTAAGAAAATCACTTATCAGTGAAGCTAATTAGCAAAAACTGGATCCGTGGAAAAAGGTCACGTGTGTGATGAGTTCAGATTTACTGTTGCATCAGGGTAAGAAGAGTAGCAGATGAAGTGATACACCCATGATGCCTAGTGCCTACCGTACAAGCCTGTGGGGGTATGGTGTTATAGTCTGCAGCTGCTTCAGTTGGTCAGGTCAACAATATTATGTGCCCAAAAAAAGAGATCAGCGTCAGACCAGAATGACCAGGCTCTACCATTAATGGATATGTCTTTCCTGATGGATCAGGCATATGACAGTGACAGAACTCATCAGGCTAAAAGAGTGGTTCAGGGAACTTGAGACATTATTTTCACACATGTATTGTCCGCAACAGACTCCAAATCTTAACCCCACTGAGAATCTTTGGGAAGACTTTACGCAGTGATCCATCTCTTGCATTAATTAATGCAACTCTAAACAGAAAATACATGTTGTGACATTGCATATGCTTATCAAAACTATGTCATGGTGAATGTATACACTGTAAACCCAGATAAGTTGAATCTACTTAAAAAAAACAAGGTAACTCGTTGCCTTAAATTTTTTAAGTAATGAAACAGTTTATTTAACTCAGCCTGTTAAGTAAGCACTACTCCATTTCCAATTGAACTAAATTGCATGTTCTAATTGACCAAACTTATCTTTTATAGTTCATGAAAAAATAAAATGACTTTTGATCAATCAATTCCCCTATCCTTTTCATGGTTGTGTGGGGGTAGTGGGGGCTGGAGCCTATCCCAGCTGACAAGGCAGTAAGATGCAGGGTACACCCCGTACAGGTCACCAGCCTGTTGTAGGGCTGACACAGACAACCATTCACACCTGTGGGCAATTAGAGAGACCAATTAACCTAACCCCAGTAACTGAATGTCTTCAGATTGTGGGAGGAAACCCATACAGACACAGGGAGAACATACAAACTCCACACAGCAAGAGTCCCAGGCTAAGGTGGAATTGAACCCAGACTATCAGATAGCTATTCCAGCTGTGAGGTAGCAGTGCTAACCACCACACTACCATGCTGCCCAGTAACACAAATATTTTTTACAGTGTTGAACTGTGTCTGTTTAAAATTTGGTAAATAAACATGATAAAACTCAGCCCTGCTGAATGCTGGTACATTAACATTTACAAATAACATTTGTCCATGGAACAATAAAAAACTATACGAGAGAGCGTTGTGAACAAAAACACCAAATGTCTACTATTCCTAACAGTGAGAGGCCTGGGCCAAGCTGGAATTGAACCCAGACCTTCTAGAGGGCATTCTACCTGTGAGCAGTTATTACCAGCATACCACCATGCAGCCGTATGCTAATCTGGTCTGTTAAAGCTGGTATAAACTAGATTTTTAGCAGGTGCAAAACTTGATGATATTAAGTTGTTTGAACTCAAACACATGATTACAATAAGATAGACCATCAAAAAGTACAGTATACTCAGCATTAACAAGTAATGTTCACATTCTAGGAAATTTTAAGTAATATGAACTCAATATTTTTAAGTGGAATCAAAATCTGGGTTTACAGTGTAGGTGGTCCAACAAATGCACATCAGACTGAGTGCCAGTCTGCTGTGTCACATATTGAATAAAGGGTCGGTAACATGTCATGCATAAAAATGAGATATTTTCCAAATTCACTATAAGAAAATAAAAGTAAACACGATAACCAAAATGGCAAGGAAAGCAAGCATTTATAGCTTATTAAACTGAGTTTGTGTCGTATTCTCACTCCACATCACACAGGTTTGGATGAGAGACATTTAAAAGTGCAGTATGGACTGAATATCTGTTAAAAATGAAATACAATAGTGTCCTCACAGCAATCTACCACCTCTCTCCCACTCTCTCTCTTTGTACATGAAATGTGTGCTGGGTGTGTCTGTCCCTGCCTGTTTCTGTGTTTTTTGGACGTGTGTGCCCCTGTGCCTATTTGCCCACATGCCTCTATGGTCTTGTGATGTCCTGTCTGTCTGTGTGTGTGTGTGTGTATGTGTCCAGTGAGGGGAAGATGGTTGTTCTGTCTCTAGCAATCGGGCTGGCTGAACAGGATGACTTTGCCAACCTCCCAGATCTACAGGAAGCACCAGCAAGCAAAGAAAATGAAACCACACCAGAGAAAAGGTAATGAGAGAAAGAGAGAGGGGAATGTGAAGAATGTGAGTTGTTAAGCACAAAAACAAAACGAGCAGCTGAGGTAGCTGCTTGTCATATAATGAAGAGGTGTGTAATGACTTGTAATTTTAAGCGAGGCAGGGCCATTTATCTCCACTGCAGTGATGAAGGGGTGTACACTGTACAGCAGGGTCACCTGAAAGATCAACACTTCATGGTAATTTCAGTCTTGCTTAAAATGCAAAGTATTCATAATAACACTACTACTAAGCAGCACACTATATATATATATATATATATATATATATATATATATATATATATATATATATATATATATATATATATATATATATATATATATATATATATATATATTTACTCGTCACTGTAAAAAGAAAGTACACCTTCTTTAAATTCTAGGGTTTTACATATCAAGACTTAATAAAAATAATCTGGTGCTTTGTAAGTCTTAACATTAGCTACTGTAGATACATCCTCAGATGAACTCCAAAACATTACATATTAGACCGTACCATTATTTAATTAACAAAAACGAAGCCAAAATGTAGAAGCAGTGTGTGAAAAACCAAGTACACCCTTACAGCTTCTGTTCAATCCATTCACTTTTATTTATATAGCACCAAATCACAACAACAGTTGCCTCAAGGCGACTGTATAGGAATTAAGAGGGTAAGTATCAGCCAGGTGTTGATAATCAAATGCACTTGATTAACTCATTATCAGCTAGTGCGAGTGTCTCTATAAAAGCAGAAATATTGGCAGTTTTCTGGTTTGGAGCATTCAGGTGTGTGTTAACACAGTGCCAGGGAGGAAAGATGTTAGCAATGATCTTAAAGAAGAAAATACTGCTGCCCATCAATACAAGAAGGGTTATAAGGACAGTTTGAAATCCATCACTCTACAGTGAGAAAGATTATTCACAGTTGCCAAGCTTCCAGGAGTGGGAAACAAAATCACCAGCAAATTCACCCCAAAGTCAGACAGGCAGGTCATCTACTAATCAGAAGGTCAGCGGTTCGATCCTTGGCTGCTCCAGCTTGTGTGCCAAAGCATCCTTGGGCAAGGTACTCAGTATCTTAATGTTCTCCGATGCATTAATCATAGTGCAAATGTTAGATAGTAAGCACTTTGTGTAGAAAAAAAATAAGTGTTCATGTTGTATAACGTAGAGTAGAAAAGCATTAAATAAGAAATGACAAAAAGCTCAAGAGCTACATTTCAGTTAAATATTAAAATTTGTGACAGTATAATTAGAAAAAGACTAAAAAGTGTAGCTTGTTTGGAAGGGTTGCCAGGAGGAAGCTTCTTCTCTCTAAAAAGAACATGACAGCACAGCTTAGGTTTGCAAAGTTACATCCAAACAAACCACAAGACTTCTGGAATAATGTCTTTTGGACAGATGTGGAGATGTTTGCCCATAATCCACAGCACCACATTTGGTGGCAACCAAACACAGCATATCAGCATAAACCTCTCATACCAGCTGTCAGCACGGTGATGGGGGGGTGACAATTTGGGCTTATTTTCAAATGATTCAAATGTCGAGTTGGGACCTTAAAAGAGCTGTGTACAAACAAATGTCCACAAACCTCCATGAATTGAAGCAACGTGTAAAGAAGAGTCGACCAAAATTCCTCCACAAAAATGTGAGAAACTGATAAAAAGTTTTGATTCTTGATCATCGCACAATAATAGCTATCAGTCCCAGATTCATTGTGTAGTGTAACAATAAGACCAACACACTGCCTCAGTCATGCTGCAGCAAGGAAACCTGCAACAGATGGTCTGGACCCCACAGAGCTCTGATCTCAAAATCATGGAGTCAGTCCGGGATTACCTGAAGAGACAGAGGACAGTGAGACAGACTGTGGCAAGTTTCCCAAGATGCTTGAGACAATCTGTATAAAGAATAACTGTGCATAAGTGTGATGAGGAGAGCTGGTGCTATTTGAAAGGTTTGATTTACTGTTGTGCTTTTGCGCAAAGGTGACTAATCAAACAGCTCATGGCATTATTTTTGAAAACACCCTAACTTTTGGTGTCTTTTTACTCTGCAGACCAACATTAAATTCAGCCAGAAATATCACAAAAAATGTGACTGGTATTTTCAGTGGGCAGCTCTGCTTGGTATATTTATATTAGCTGGGTTTCTACCTCTAACTATTAGGTTGTTCCAGCTTCCAGCACTAAAGAGCTCTCAGCTGTCCTTTACTTCCTTTTGCATTTATGTTCACCTTTATGTCTTCTCAAATTTTTATTTTGCATACCCACATTTTGAGTCCCTTTATCCCATTTTTCATGGTCTGTGTTTTCTCTAGCCAGACCTCTAAAGGCTGGCTTGTCTGCGTCTCTTCACTGGCAGTTTGATCTTTGAGTTGCAGGCATCGGAGAAGGGCACCCTCATTATTTAGAAGTAAGATTCCTCACATGAAACGCACGTCTAAAAATATGCTAACCTCTCATCTACCAGTGATCTCAGAGCAGCCGTCAGAGACTACCACAGTCTCTCAGCTAGTGAACAAAGGACTGAACAGGCTGCTCTCTTATCGCATCTGTGTTTGAGGGATAAAGTGCTTAGCCCACTGTTTTGACACTACTGGGCTGAGGATAAAATAGAGGTGTACTTCATCATAAAGTAACAGGTTTTTTTTTTTGAGGGTTCTGTCTATTTGTGTTTTGTTTACCTTCGCAGAAGTACTGCTTTTGAATCCCATTAAGTTTGTTAAATGCTCAGAGTTTTCCCCAAACCTCTCTGCAGTGCATCTTAGTGTGCCGTTCTAAGTAGGTCAGCTGTGAATTTGTGGTTGATGGAAAAGCAGAAGTCTCTCTTGGAAGAAAATTATGTGATAAATGTGTCTTCTTTCTAATGTTATTGTAACAATTATCTTTCTTTTATTTTTTTATTTTTTTTTGCTTTAAACATTTTATATCAAATATTTGCAGACAAGTCAGGGAAGAGGACTAGCTTACCTCCTGTCCCCATGCTCTCTCCCTCTCACTGTCTGGAGGTCTGTCAAGCACCCAACTCTAATCACAGCCAGCCTGCTAGCCTCTACCCAGAGGGCTTGCGTGGGCCAAGTTGTCTAGTGTCCTTCCACAGCTAATAACAGCTCTCCATCATCATCTCTGTCCATCTCCCTCATCTCTCTTGTCTCTCTTGTTACCTCTTAAGCTCCCTGTGCCCGTCAGTTCACTTGCTCCTGGCCGTTTTCACGGTGCCCAGCAGCCTGAGAACGACGGAACGAGATGATCCCGCCCAAGAATGTTTCTGCGACAAGACAAGATGCCGTCAGACAGAAAGAGCGGGAAACCTTTGCTCCTCAATTTGCAGAGAAATATGCAACAAGATAAAAATACACATACCCATGGAGGTTTGAGGTTCTGTTTGTTTATTAATGAAATCAAATACAGCTTGGAGCACAAATATCTACAGACATCTAATCTGATAACAGAGAAATAACAGGATAGAAACAAACACAGTGTGTGCTGTGTATCAGCACAGTTCCCTGTTTGTTGAGACAAGTTTTCTAAATCAACCAACGGGAACAATATGCAGCACTAACATTACAATGAGTTTGTCAGCACAGAGTTAAACAAAAAGAAAACAAAGAGCATTAATTTGTGTTATATTTAGTCCGTCTGATCAGTGGAAGTCCAAGATTCACTCTTAATTTAGCTCTTATTGTGGCCTCACCAAAAAGAGCTATTTTCCACTGTGTCCACTCACTTGTTGCTAACTTTGTCACGCTGCCATTAGTGCTGGGCAGGTAGTGTGTATAACAGATGCCTGATGGAAACAAGGCTGATGAAAGCAGCAGGGCGGAACCAAATCACTGAAGGCGTGGGCTGCTAAACATCTCTGTAAGGGCAACTGCAGAGTTGATGATCACTCTTTGTCTGTTCGTTATTCTCTTTCACAGTATGCAGAGTCATTTGATCCATTAATATGAAAATATTAGTGCAGCTTTAATGCGTTTCTAGTATTCAAGTTGCTATTGTGCATCATCACAGCTGCAAAGCAAATTGTTGTCACAAATCATATCAGAGCTCCTCATTCAAAAGAAAATGTCTACAATAATAAAAAGATGTATCGTTTGTCTGCTCTACACTGTAAAAAATGATCTTAACTTAATTTCAACAAGGTAGATGAGCCATTATTCTGACCCATTTTCTCCTTATAATCACGTCAGTTCATCATATCAGAAAGCTGTCTTGTTATTTCACAGAACCTCATTAAAACAAACTTTTCTAATTGTTGTGTGAAAAGCTGGCATGTTCTTATAAGAAGAAGCATGCATAAAATAATAATTTTAAACAGCAGTACATGTGATGATCCAGACATCTGTGGACACAGCACTGAACCAGTCATTGACAGTGACTAATACCAGCTGGACGCAATAAAACTATAATATGATCATTTTGTCCCTTGGATCAGTTTTATATAACAAGACAAGCTTTTGTTTTTGTCAAGTGAGAAAAGTATTTGTTATTTTCTCACTTGACAAAACTTGTAAATAAATTTTCCTGTGGAAAATTGGATAAATTGAAGGAGATCCCATAAGAATCAGCAATGACAACCTAAAGAACATGTATTTTTGTTTAATTTTCATGTTGTTGCTGCGGCAGCAATACACTGCTGATTCATACAGGGTGAATCAGTACTGATAGGGAGATACACTGGTGAAATGCACTCAGACACTGAAGCTGCTCATCAAAGCATTAGATATATTTTTACTGTCTGTGACTCAAAGCCTAAAATACTCGCATTTCAGCGTGTTTTAGTTGTTGATCTATCATGCACAACAGTACAGTCACCTCTAAATAAAGTGTTATGTTGTGTGACGAGTTGAAATTTAGTGTTTGATTTGGGATACAGCTGTTTGCTCACAAAACCAGTGCCAATACAGTGTTGTGCAAAAGTCTTAAGCCAACCTTTATATTCTTTATATTGTGCTTGAAAAATGGAGAACAGCAATAGTAATTTCTTTAAGTAGTCTCCAGTACTTCTCCAGGATTCTTGGAGGACATTTAAAGCTCTTCTTTGGATGGTAGCTGCCTTTTGTTCTGTTCTCTGTCAAGATGATTCCACACTGTTGAGGTTTGGGCTCTGGGGAGGCCAGTCTATGACTGATAGTGTTTTATCCTATTTATTAATGAAATTACAGTTAGGTGCTGTTTTTGTGCATGAATGAGTCATAGTTGTGTTATGCTGTGTTCAGTGACTTAGCAAAAAAAAAAAAAAACATTCATCTGAAAATCGTCAGGTACAAAGACTGAACTGACAATGAGTGAAAAAGCAGACAATGTGAAAAAGAAAAACTTTGAAAGTCCTTCGGAAAGCCTGGCGAATTATTGCAGAAGATCACTTTAAAAATTACAGGAAAGTCTGACTCCTTGGAAGCAAAATATAAATGAAGGGAGGCTTAAGACTTTTGCACAGTAATGTATTTATTGTACCAAATCAAAATATATATTTTATTTCTTGCTGTTCTCTTACGTGTAGAATAAAACGTGCCTCTGTCTCTAGGTTAAACTACATATCCTCTAATCTCTTATGTGTAGCTTCATATTATGTAAGTCAGTTTGGGTCATTGTGGTAGACCAGCCAAAGCCCTACAGTGTACTGGACATAATCACCCACCTGCAGATAACTATGATGGAAGCTCTGAAGCTGTTTTTGCTATTATCATCTCAGAAAGCTGTTGTTGCATGGCAGAGCTGCATCTTAATGAGCTCAGAGATCCACCACACACAGAGATGCAACAGAGAAATAAATATGAATAAACCCTTATTGGCCCCAGTCGGAATAGACTCTGAAAGCTGAGTTTGTAAAAGCTGTAAACACTTACAGTACTGCTCACTGCTTCCATTCAGTGCAACCTATGCTCATGTCAATGACTAACCATTCAAATCAAATCCATATGATCTGCAATACTGGAACTGAAAGCTACACGGCTTATGGTAGCTCATCCTGCTTTTGCCTTCAGTGCAGCGAGCCACCACGATAGGACTTTTTCTTTCTTCTTCATTAAGAAACATTAACTCTGATTTAGAATTATTAATTTTATATCCTGAAAATTCACCAAATTCTTTTATTAGATTCAGTAAATTGGGAATACTGGTCCTCAAATTACTTATGAAAAATATGATGTCATCTGCAAACAAGGAAATGAAATGATCTCGTTCTCCAATTCTAATACCCGATATTCCTGTATTTTGTCTAACAGCCATCGCCAGAGGCTCTATTGCCAATACAAAGAGCAGTGGTGACAGGGGACAACCCTGTCTGGTTGACCGTTGTAAATTAAAAGGTTTTGACATGTTATTATTGGTTAAAACTTGCGCTGTGGGACCAGCCTGTGCCACTTGTGCTTCTTCGCTTTCAGAATATTCAGACTTATACAAGGTTTTGTAGAATTCTCTAAAATTTTCATTTATTTCTGAAGGGTCTGGTTAAAATGTCCGATTTTGATTTTATACTGTTAATTGTTCTTTCCGCTTGCATCCGTTTTATCTTCCAAGCCAATAATCTACCGGCCTTTTCTCCTTGGTCATAAAATGTTTGTTTAGTCCACATTAAGCTTTTTGCCACTTTTTCTGCCATTAATTTATCATATCTGGTTCTTAAAACAGTCAATTCGTGTAATTTTGTAGGATCATTGCTCTGATAAAGTTCTGCTTCGCTGGATTTAATTTGTTTCTCTAATGATTTTAATTCTTGGTTATATTGTTTATTTTTATTACTACTATAGCTAATAATTTCTCCTCTAATATAAGCTTTAAAAGCTTCCCATCTAATACTAGCTATACTTTCATCTTTATTCATTTCAAAGTATTTGTCAATGCAAGTTTCTATAAATGTAACAAATTTTGAGTCTTTTAGCAGAAGTGTCTGCATCCTCCATCGTTTCACCCCTCGATCAATCTTATTTACTTTAATTTCCAAGGACACTGCTGCGTGATCACTAATTACAATACTATTATACCAGCAGTTTACCACGTGAGGCAATATCTCCACGGAGATGAGGAAGTAATCAATACGCGAATGAGATTGGTGTGAGCTTGAATAACATGAAAATGTTATTCAATGTTATTTTCCTGGTTTGTGTATGACTGGTGTCGATTTGAGTAGATTTATCCAGACTTGGGTACAGAGTGCAATTAAAGTCCCCTCCTATAATATAAAGTCCCTCTAGGGTTGACAAGGTTAAGAATAAATTTTCATAAAAGGAAGGGTTATCATTGTTAGGCCCATAAATATTTATCAAATTTAATTTTAATGTTGAAATATGTCCCTGTACAATGATATATCTCCCATATGGGTCTTTGATTGACCTTATAGTTTGAAATGGTATTGACTTATTATAAAAATAATAACTCCTCTGGCATGGCTGGTAAAGGTAGAGTGCTACACCTGGCCCTGCCATCTTTTGGTTATCTGATGTATTTCTGGTTCAATCAAATGAGATTCTTGTAGAAAAACTATTTTAGATTTCAAGTATTTTAGTCGGTCTAATACTTGTTTCAATTTAGTTAGCTTTCTTATTCCTCTGACATTCCAGCTTGTAATTCTGACGTTCAAAATATTTCCTTTGGTTGTCTTCTCCATATCAGATTATTTAATTTATTGTTACACTAAAATAACGTAAGTAAAGATAGTACTGAAAATGCAGGTTTGCACATACATTCACACATTCACCCATACAGTAAACAGTACTAGTCGTGAACAATCCCCAACTGAACTTTTGCGTTTCTTTGTCTGAAATGCCTCCCCCTCCCATCCATCCATTCGCTTCCGCACATTCTGTTAAGGGTCGTGGGGGGGCTGGAGCCTATCCCAGCTGTCATAGGGCAAGAGGCAGGGTACACCCTGAACAGGTCGCCAGCCTGTTGCAGGGCCAACACGGAGTGACAGACAACCTTTCACACTCACATTCACGCACTCAGTCACACCTATGGGCAATTTAGATTAGCCAATTAACCTAACCCCAGTAAGTGCATGTCTTTGGAATGTGGGAGGAAACCAAAGTACCGGGAGGAAACCCACGCAAGCACGGGGAGAACATGCAAACTCCACACAGAGAGAGGGAGAGGCCTGGGCCAAGGTGGAATCGAACCCAGGCCTTCCAGATGGTATTCTAACTGTGAGGCAGCAGTGCTAACCACTGCACCACCGTGCTGCCCGCCTCCCGCTCCCTTTAAACCAAATATCTGGAGGGCGTTGATCCACAACTGAGGAGCAACTAGTCAACATGACCTCACCAAATCTCCACACAGCAGACAGTGTCTACTAACTATAAAAATAAAACAATACCATTAGCCCTTGATAGAACAGTAATAACTTATTTAAGGCTTAATTTTTAGCATTAATTCCAAAACAGTTCAAATCAGCTATGTTTATATGAACTGCACAATGACTTAGAACTTATCCTGCTTATGCTCCCGTCACTGATCAGTTGTATTAGAGCAGGAATAGCCACATAAAACGTCTTATCGGTTTACTTGCTTCTTAACCAGTTTGTCTTCCATGACTCACTGATCCGAAGCATCCGCTGCATTTTATTTTGGGAGAGTCTTTTAAAAATTTTCAGCTTCTTGAGGTGTTGAGAAAAGATGAATCTTTCCACCATGGAGGATCCGAAGTTTGCAGGGGTTGTGTTGGAATCCACGGAATGCACTGATGTCAACAAACAGCTTCACCACCGGGTGGAATCCGCGTCTGATCCGTACCGTCTCCGCAGATAGATCCTGAGCAAACGTGATTTTGGCCCCATCTTGTATAATATCTCTTTTCCTTGCCTCTCGGTACACAAATTCCTTCTCCGGGAACTTTAAGAAGCGAATCAGAACCACTCTGCCCTGGTTTGATTTCCCGGAGGGTAGCACGCGGTGTACCCGCTCCAGTGTGAATGACTTGTCCGGTGGGAGCTCCAGCCACTTCAGTAACATGTTACTAATAAAGTCAAAAAGTGATTGTCTTCCCTCTGCTCCTTCTCAAATGCCAAAGACATGTAGGTTCTTTCGCCTTCCTCGGTTTTCCAGGTCATCTGTTTTAGCCTCAAGGAGCTGGATTCGTTTCATAGCCGAAGTCACCGATGTTTCTACTTTTTCGAGCGAGCTTTCTACTTTGGCAATGCGAGCCTCAGCCTCCTCCATATGAGCCGCCTGGTTTAATAGGTCTTGTTTTACTTCAGACACTTTAGCCTCCAGTGCAGTCATAGCGCTCGCCATTCCAGTCAGTCTTTCATCGATACTATCCAGCTTGACTCCAAAATCTGACCGATGTGATTTTAGCTATTCTAGTACTTCAGCTATGTTAGCCATATTAGCATCCGCACCGCACGTTGGACTCGGTGTTGTTTTGGTGGCTGTCTTGCGTTTTCTTGAAAAAATTTCACACTGTTTCACAGACGAAGCTTTAGACATATCAATGTCGTATCTTTCGAGCCTTATTTACAGCTTTTACAAGGGTTTTAAAAAGAAATTTCGAACACTTTCCTAGGAGTTATTCACTGTGCTGCCATTTCGGATCTCGGTCATGTGACCCCCCTCCTTTCTGATTCTTCTACTTCTTTGCTGTTTATTTCACTGCTATCTTTCCCAAATCAATATTTTAGCTGCAAATGTTAAAATTAGGAGATCGTACAAGATTCATAACCTAAAATCAGATCGGAAATCAGGTTTGTTTGTGTGCATACAATGACTGAGATTTTTAATTGAGGACCATGGGCACTTGTGGTTTTATAAATCTGCTGCTTGTTAAACGCTGATATCTAATCAGCCAATCACATGACAGCAACACAGTGCATTTATGCATGTAGAAATGGCCAAGTTGACCTGCTGAAGTTCAAAATGAGCATGAGAATGGGAATGAAAGGAGATTTAAGTGACTCTGAACGAGGTTGTTGGTGCCAGACTGGCTGGTCTGAGTGATCCAAAAACTGCTGATCTGCTGGGATTTTCCCACACAACCATCTCTAGAGCTTACAGAGAATTGTCTGAAAAAGAGATAATCTGGGTGAAAATGCCTTGTTGATGCAAGATGTCAGAAAATGGCCAGACTGCTACGAGCTAACAGAAAGTCAACAGTAAATCAAATAACCACTTGTTACAGCCAAGGCGTGCAGAAGATCATCTCTGATGCACGTCATGTCCTTGAAGCAGATGGGCTACGGCAGCAGAAGACCACACCAGGTGTCACTCCTGTCAGCTAAGAGCAGGAAATTACAGGAGGCTACAGTTCATACAGGCTCACCAAAATTGGACAATAGAAAAGATGGATTCAATTTCTGCTGCAACATTTGGATAGTTGGGTCAGAACCATTGATCCCACCTTTTATCAACAGTTCTCAGGCTGGTGGTGGTGTTGTGATGATGTTGGGGATATTTTCTTGTCACACTTCGGGCCTCTTATTAACAACTAAGCATCTTTAAAACACCACAGCCTACCTGAGTATTGTTGGTAGGCTGTGATCGACCCTGTCCATCATTTTATCTTCTGATGGCTGTCTCCAGCAGAATAGCGTGCCATGTCACAAAGCTCAAATCATCTCAAACTGGTTTCTTGAACATGACAGTGAGTTCACTGTACTCGAATGAGCCCACCAATGGAGTACCTTTGGGTTGCACATCATGGATGTGCAGCCATAAAATCTGTAGCAACTATGTAATGTTATTTATACTACATACACACCTGGGTGTGTGTGTGTGTGTGTGTGTGTGTGTGTGTGTGTGTGTGTGTGTGTGTGTGTGTGTGTGTGTGTGTGTGTGTGTGTGTGTGTGCGCGTGTTTATATACATTTCACTTGTGGCTTGATGTTTAACATTCAATACCACACACGAGAAAAAGTCTGCAGCCAACTGGTGGAGCATTTAGCTGTCACACACAAGATTATGGAGCCTAAACCGAGAGACAAATTTATATAAAAACTAAATAAATGCTCCGTGTCTACTAGATGCACAAATATTCTGTTTGTTAATATGGTCTTCATTGCAAATTTATGTTGTAATAGTGGCCAAGTGTTGTGTTTGCTGCTTGTTCTGCTGCAAACAATTAGTCAAAAATGAAGAATAATTCTATATATAAGCATTCATAGTGTGTGAGAGCTTATTTTTTTTATGTTTTTACAAAAGCCTGAACAGGAAAAACGATTAATTAGAATCTAATTTAGAGATGAAGAAAGTCAAAGCATTTTGTCCACCATTATTTGATATTTAATGGTTGTAATCACAGTTTTGGATGTCTAAGTTATTCAAATGGCTTGGAATCAAAGTTGTAATCATGGAAGTGGTAATGTTGTACTGCACTCACTGAGATGTACAATACCACGCTGTACAGTATTAATCCATCAGGAAGATGCTGTCACCCTTTATCAGCTGGCATATCTGAATCTTTCAGTTGTGCGTCTGAGTCAGCAATCAGGCCGAGTCAAGCTTCTTAATGACTCTCCAGGCTGGCCAGTGGTCCCCCTGGTGGCCTCTGGAGCTGCCAGTGGCCCCGGGAGGAAGGTTGATTGGAAGGAAAAAGCAATGTAGGTCAGCACAAATGAAGCATCTTTAAAAAAAAGAAAAAACTGTCAGAACTAAGTCTGGAGCTCATTCACCATTTCCCTTGTTGCTGGCCTTGTTGCTTGCTACAAGCAGGGAGGTGATTTTAGAGAGGCCATGAAAGGAAAGTGAAGGAGGTGTCACAGTAATAGAGACAATGATCAGTGACAAGAAAAAAAAAAAAACAGTTTTCATGACAATAACACTTGATCTGAATTTTCTTTTTTTTTCTCCAATTTTCAAATGCAGAAGATGCCACTACATGCTGTTTTACCACCTTCTTCATGCATGGATTTACAAAAAAGCTACATCCAGTGGATAAATGTCAAGAACAAGTCAGTGGGAATCTATTCAGAGAGCATCAAACCAGTCCTGCACTGCACATGGCTCCATTAGTTGTATTAGACTGTGTGTTGAGGTGGGGGTTGTGCCCAAGTGATTTGTCCCTGTTGGTGGGGAGCGCTGAGTGGGCTGACATTGGAGCCTCAGCCTCATCCATCATGGGACATGGGTCTATATTGTGTTTCATGGTCTCCTAGGGCTAGTGTATGATCAGCAAGACCCAGATACAACATGTTTATGGAGATACACTTCCTATTCAGGCCCTGAAAGTGACTTTCATCCCTCATGTTCTCACCCGTCCATCCAGTGCTGGTCTCTTGTCCTGTGCCACCCATTTCTTTCCCACCCTCCTCATGAATTTGTACCTCACCCTCAGCAGCTCCAGTTATGTTTTTTTTTTTTTTAATATAACTGTCACCTGTCCTTCATCTCTTCTTCATCCCTCCCAGGTCCTCCTCTATGCTTGAGTTAACTGCACCATCCTTTTTCATACTTTGCCTTTTTGCCTACTTCTTCACATTCTCCTTTCCCATTTCACTATCTCCTTATTCACCTTATCCTCTCTCTCCTCAGGGTGTTGACTGACATTGTGATGTGATGATGTCACATCAGCACTCCTCTGTCAGTGTAGATAACTGTCAGCTTGGCCAGACTTAGAGAAATCTGCTTCATTTCCCAGCATCAGAAAAAGCAAAGAGGGTCCCTTATGGACAGTTGCCCTGCATTGGTATACAGCATTTTTTCTTTCATGACATACTGGTGAGTTTTCTTTAAATGTGTGCTCTGTGTTTGCATTAAATCTAGGTATAGTTACGCGAAGGTTTAGCTCCAGTTGTTAGATACAGTTCTATTTTTTTTTCTTGTTTCATTGACCTAAATTGTAAGGAAAGCCTCAGTATTAGGCATTGTTTTCTGACATGAACTTATCTCATACCCTAAAAGCAGATTAGCAGTCCTTTGGCATGACTTTCTAGAGATTATAATTTAAAATGATAGAAGGTAAAAATAAAGACAGACTGGCTTTTTCACAATCTTCCTACAAGAAGAATTGTTTTCCTTTGGGTGATCAGTATTTAGCAAGCACAGACACGCTGACGTGTGTGTGTGTGTGCTGGCCACATAACAAATTTTGGAAAAAGGGGAAAAAGTAAAATCCTGAAGAAAAAAAATATTGCATTTAAATGTAGCACGAGTTATGCATGCAAGCTCATTTTTTGTTGTGTTTAGCTTATTATTTGTGAGATTTTACTCAATAATTCTGACACAAATGTAATCCCATACACTTTTAACCCCAAACCCTGTCAGGTTTATTACACATGAAGCATGCAGGAAACTATTGCAATTTTAGGAAAATGTATTTGCTGTTATAGGACACACACAGTGGTTGGAAACTGTGTGTGTCTTTTTGCCTTGGAGATGTTGCTTTGAAGATGAGGACCAGGTCCGCAACAACTCGCAGTCAGTTGCTGTCTTCAAAGTGACTTTGGTGCATCAACAAAATGATCACATGACAATTACAATGACAATCATATTAAATCACAGCTATCAGTCTGTGATTAAATGCGGTCAAATTTGTAATTACATGGTATTTATTTGTAATAATACAGTGACTGTGATAAATCAGCAAATACATGTACAACTGTTGCCATCCACATACATAAAAATTCACGTTAACTACTTACATTCAGAGTGCAGCCAGAACTTCATAGATTTGAAACAGAAATCGCTCCACAAATAGTGACGTAGTTGGTGTAGAATGCTGATTTAATTGCATAATGACTCAGGCACTCAGCAAACTTGCTTGTGTATAGGAATATAACCAGAATACAACTAGCTGGCAGTCAGTTGAGTTATGTCCCCTGCTGCAAAGAGACTCATTGCAGACAAGTTGTAGGCACTGGCACAGCCCGACTCAGACTGATTGCAATGTGTTGGCAGTCTGTCTGCATTTATAAATTAGACAGCAATTATTTGTAAACCTTTGCCAGTCTGTCTGAGAGTGATTCCAGTCAGTCTGAGTCAGAATGCGATTGTTTGGAAACAGTTTGCCTCCCACTAGGCAACCCTAAGCCCTAAGACAGGGTTGGAGTTTATAGCAACAATGCAAAAATGTTATGAGGTGATTTGTTATGACTTGTGCTTCTTAATGAAAATGTCATACTTTTTTGTTTTAATCCAGTCTCTTCCCCAGTAATTACTTCTATGATACACCTTTGTCAAAGCTGGATGAATGAAGCATGTTCTTTTCATTTATTCAGTCTTTCTTAATCAGTGCTCACCAGACTGTCCAGCAGACAATATACACTTTACACAGAAGGAGATAAGATTTCACTGCATTGTCCCCTGGGATGTAATGACCTACTTTGTCCAATTACTCAGAAGGTGGCTTTCAACTCAGATTGAGGCCACGAGGTCAAAAGTCGGGTTTCGAGTTTCACTGTAGCAGATCGAAGTGGTTCTCCAAGGACGCTGGTGGGTGCTTGTGTGTGTGTGTATGTGTGTGTGTGTGTGTGTGTGTGTGTGTGTGTGTGTGTGTGTGTGTGTGTGTGTGTGTGTGTGTGTGTGTGTGTGCGCGCGTCCATATCGTTTTATAGACTTCTGATGATCATTTGCATTTCACTACTATCAAAACAGTGGAGTAAGAGAGAGCTTTTTCAGTCTGATGATCCAGACTGGGAAGAAGGTATAACCCCATAGCTGACCATTTCGGTTTTGCTGGCTGGAGGTTATTTCTGCAATTCTTTTTGACATTTATGAATCAGCCATTTTCACTGTGAGCTCACACGTACATGGTGGTATGTGCTGAGGTGTTTTCGCAGGGTCACAGGGGCTTGGAGAAGGGTAGGTATGAAGAAGTCAAAGACTGTGTTTCAAAGGCATTTCTAAATGTTTGGTCCCTTTGCCCTGCAGGTTTTTTTTTTTTTTTTTCAATATATGCCCCTCTCTGAGGAACTTCCTTGGATTTCACTGCCCTCTTTTGAAGGCTCCTGTTACCATGGTTACTTCACCCCCGTGTAAAATACATGATGGTAGTGAGTACAACCTTAAGTGGGAGCACACATTTCAGTAGTCATGGTTACAACCACCTCTAAAGGATGAATTATGTAACTGGTGTTGTGTTTCAGACAAGATAGTCACAAGCTGGCAGAAAAGGGGGCAACTCATGGCTAGAGATATTTTTACTTCTCTTTGGAAAAATTCCTAAGTTTATAACCGTGGCACGATGCATGGGAACAAATTTTTACTTTCTAATGATTGCAAAAATGGTGTGTATATTTCTGCTGTTGAATATAGATAACTGCAGTGCAGCAATTCAGCTGTTTAGTGGGAATTATCTTGAAAGCTAATTACTCGTTCTCCTCGTTCCTCAGAGTTACAGAGGCGTATTTTTGTCACGTCTCATAATTTTCTTTATATCTCTGCACAAAAAGCTAATTTGAGGATGTTATCCTGTCTGTCTGAAATATTATGCAGCAACAGTGCTTTTCTGTAGCCTGTGTGTGTGTGTGTGTGTGTGTGTGTGTGTGTGTGTGTGTGTGTGTGTGTGTGTGTGTGTGTGTGTGTGTGTGTGTGTGTGTGTGTGTGTGGCAGTGAGTAAATATGTATATTGACACGCATGGATGAACTCACCTCACTACCACACCCACTAGCCTCAATGTCTCCTAGGCCATTACCGTCAACAGGCGTGAGTCGATGACACAGGAGGCAGCAGCAGGTTTTTTTTTTTTTTTTATGCCTTTAAAGACGGAATGAAATAAAAAAAAAAAAAAAAGATTTTAAGGCAGATCACCCAACTAAAATTTAAAGGGGCCTATTATGCTCATTTCCAGCTCCACATTTTTTCATTATTGAACTCTTGTCGAATATGTGTGCGTGATTCAGTCCCCCAAAAAATGTTACTATCTTATACTGACCTTTTATGAAGCCGCTGTTTAATGTACAACATGTTAGCTCCTGTCTCTTTAATACCCTAAAAGCTTACTTTATTCTGATTGGCTGCCCCTCTACTGGCTTCTGTTCTGTGCTTGAGTTTGTGATCACCATCACTTCCATTTGCCAGTATAGGTTCAGAAACTGTAAACATACTGAAAAATATAACTCGTGGTAGCAATGACAGCCAGCAAGAAAGGACGCTTGGTAACCTGAGCATAGGTGGTTAGGGGGTCTGTGTCTGAGATGATCATATGAGGAAACCACATCCATTTAGAGCAGTGTGAAACCTGCTTTTCTGGATACTCTGACATTATTATTTAAAATTTTGATCATAGCATATATATACATATAAAGGTGAACAAGTAGAATACATTTTCACATTATTATAAATAATTTTGTTTAATTTGTCTATGTATTTACTGACTAGTCAGTAAAACATACACATTTTAGAGCGATGTAATAGATGATGCCATTTGTTGATAAATTAGGCTATCAACCTGAAGTGAGGGAATGACTTGACAGATGTTTTCTGCATGCGTCCACCTGGATGAGTGCCAGTTTGGATCCATACAATATAATCTTTTTTTTTTTTTAATAATTTATCTCTCTTCTTGTGTCTGCCTGCCCACTGAACACCTAATTGCGTCTCATGTTTGATAGATATGAACATTTTACAGTATCTGCTCTGATCATTTATTGTGTGCTTTTAGAGGCAACTGACCCTCTTTAACTTTATGCAGCAACAAATTAAAAAATAAATAAATCTCAGGACCTCAATAGACTGGAGCAGACAGAGGAGTGAATATGTTCTCATGCATAATTTATGCAGGCCTGCATGTGGACTCTGTCTTGTGTGTTTGATGCTGATTTAGTGGGGCACGATGGGCTGTCACTTTACCAACCCTTCCTACAAATAAGCATTTATAGACTCTTTGGGTAGAGACCCAGGTGACAAACATGTATTATGTGCCCTATAGTTTAATGTGAGGAACTGAGAACATTTAAAATAAATCATTCATAAGAGTTTAATTTTTTTTTTTTAAATAGTCTTGGCTGATTGGCTGAGCAGCACAATCTACCTGGAATATAAACAGCCATATTAACATCTTTGTGTACTTTGTGTACTAAGTGTGATGTGTTGGCAGCTCAGAATTACTTTGATTGTGCCAACAAACAACAGTTTTCGAACCAGTCCCCAATGAAAACATATGCTTGAAAACATAAAGGTGACAAAATACTGATGAATTAAAGCAAGTTCTCTGCTCTTTGATTTAGACTGTAAAGAAGTGAAAAAAAACAGGATTTGGAAAAAAAAAATCAAAACTAAGTCAAATCACAGTATGATACAAGCAAATGTTTTCACCATGATTCAGTAATTCTCTTTTTTCTGTCTTGGTCTTGGTCCACATCTTTAAATTGCTATCCTGAAATAAATCCTTTAATGCTGAGGGCTTTTTGCATTAATTTTAACTCACTAATTAAAGTTTTGTTTAAAGTATTTCTGAAAAAAGACAAATTTGTCATAACTAATCAGTTCACAGATGTATGCAACCATATAACTTAATTAAGCTGTCGACTGCATTTTTTTAACCCTTAAATTCTGTTCATATTTCATGGCTTCACAGTATGGTTCAGTTTTGACATTTCCTCATAATAAGAATCTATACCAAATTTTGAACTACAGAGGTATTTAGAATTGGCATTAATTAATGGATAATTAATCCTGCAGGAATTATGTGCCTGTGGGAAACCCATGCAGGCACAAGGAGAACATTCAAACTCCACACTGAAAGAGCTCAGCTGGGAGTTGCACCAGGAACCTTCTTACTATAAGCAGGTGTGGTGTCAGGATTCAAATTTTGGATGGATCAGAGTAATGTGGGCTAGTTAATGTTTTTAATACTGCTGCTTCTATTATTACAAGTGGTCATGCGCTCATGTATAAATTAAGGAAAAAGTACTTTTACTTCTGGTGTACAGTCAGGATGGACATGTTGTTGAAGTGGGCCCGGCCCCTTAGGCCCACCCACAACTCTGGATGTAACCAGGTGTTATGTAATTATTTAAGGTGGTACATGGTTCTCTAATGTTTTTAGGGTTGATATTAAAAGGTATAATTGAGCATTCTTAGCTTTACCCACAGAGATCAGATGCATGCGAGACTAATCTGCATTTAGCAAACCTGTGAAACAGAAACCATTACAGTTTGAATTGCGGCTGTGGTGCATTGGTGTTGCTCTGACCTGCAAATCACAGGAAAAAAACACAGAGTGACGAATCCATTCTTTTCTCTTCCACACCATATCCTTTTTTCTTTTTTTTTCTTTTTTTACCCCTTCTTCTTGTCGCTCTACTTCTGCTTGTCTCTTTGCTGTGTAACCCCTGTCTATCTCTCACCCCTCTTTCTCCAGCCTCCTTCTATTTCGCTTTCCCATGTAACACGTCAGTTTGCTTCCTCTCTGCTTTAGCGTGTCTGACTCTTTGCTCTAACCAAATCTGGTCTGTTTTGTTTCTAAGCTTTTATCCTATCTTCCCTTTTCTTTGAGTTAATGCTTACTGTGTGTTATGCTGTGTGTGTCTGGTGATGTCTCACACTCATTTGTTCATTCTGTTAATCCTCTGAGTTTCAATAAAAACAAATCATATCCTTCATTCTTTCTCCAATTTATCTTATCTCTTGGATCATCTTTCCCTTCTTCTAATCTCACTTCTGCTGTTCCCTTTGTATTTAACATCTCACCTGCTCACTCGCAACACTATTTCTGTCTGTCTGACTCTTGCGCTCACTGTTCTGTGTTTTTCTCTCTGTATTGTCTTCCTCATAGAGATAAGTGCATGTTAGTCTCATTTGTCAGTATGCATAGACTGTATTCACATGTTTGTATTTTTCCTGTATACAAACTTGTTACGTAATAAAAAGCTGGGAGCATTTTTTTCAGCAGCATTGTTAGAACAAAATTGATTTCTAAAAATAGCTTCCTGCATGGAAGCTATTTTAGTGTGTGAAGTGACAGGAGGTGTTTGATGAAGTTTCACATTAATGTATGTTTATTTTGGAGTTGTTTTTTTAATGATTATACTCAAGCATGGTAAGAAATTGATAGTGCATTCTGCTCAATTCCAGATTATTTATATAATGCCAAATCAGAACAACAGTTGCCTCAAGGTGGTATGTACAGCAAGGTAAAGACCCTATAGTATTTGGGAGAAAACCATCCCCTATGAGCACGCATTTTACAGTGGTGGGAAGGAAGAAACTTCCATCAGAACCAGACTCAAGGAGGAACAGCCATCTGTCACAACCAGACACTTTGTTGGGTACACCTGTTCAGCTGCTAATTAATGCAAATATCTGCTCAGCCAATCACAACTCAGCACATTTAGGCATGTAGGCATGGTCAAAATGACTTGCTGAAGTTTAAACCGAGCATCAGAATAGGAAAGAAAGGAGATTTAAGTGACTTTGAATGTGGTTTGGTTGTTGAGTTACAGTTAGGCAGATGGGCTGGTCTGAGTATTTCAGAAACTCCTGATCTACAGGGATTTTCCCACACAACCATCTCTAGGGTTTACAGAGAATGGTCTGAAAAAGAGAAAATGTCCATTGAGCGGCAGTTCTCTGGGTGAAAATTCTTTGTTGATGCCAGAGGTCAAAGGAGAATGGCTAGACTGCTTCAAGCTGCTAGGAAGAAATTAACTCAAATAACCACTTGTTGTAACCAAGGTCTGCAGAAGAGCATCTTTGAATGTACAGAATGTACAACTTTGAAGCAGGTGGGCTACAGCAGCAGAAGACCACACCAGGTGCCACTCCTGTCAGCTAGGCTGCTAATGGAGGTGGTATGATGGCGTGGTGGAGCAAGAGATAAACATCATTGATGAGCAGCCGACTAATTTGCGCAATGCTATCGTGTCAATATGAACCAAAATCTCAGAACAAGGACAGAAGCACAACTAACGAAGCCTAAGACAAGCAGATTTCAAAGTAAAACAGGAAGTGACAGAACAGCCAACATCATAAAAAATGAAGGGCCAATCACGTATCAACCCCCAGAGTATGTGGACACATACTTGTGGCCAGCTTAATGCAGATGAGCACAGAATCTGAGCTATGTATGTAAAAATGTTTGTGCTTGTGTCTGTTTTAACAGAACTCCAGGTAACAAACCAGGCAGCAGCCCCAGAGGTCAAACTCCAGATGAGACTGGACGCCGCCACGGCCAGGGCCACGAAGGCAACTCTTCTGTGTCTGACTTGGCCAACTCAGTCACCAATGACATGCTTATGGTAACATACACGGCTCTTTCAAAACTCATATCCATAGTCTGTTTTCTGCCTTAATGATTTCAACTATGTTGAGAGAGGAATGCTTTTTTTTTTGCAAAGCTTTCTAAATCATAATAAATAAGATGGCAGAGAGACTTCACTTCATCTTTCATAATCTAATGGGAGCTACATGCAAATCTGGAGATAAGAAAGTGGAAGCTGAGCCAAGGGAGTAGACGAAATAATATATAAAATTTTTTTAACTATTCACCTGTTTGTGATTAATCACTGTTAAAAACACAGTTATGAAAGTTTCAGTGAATACATCTAGCAGTACTGTTTATGTTTACTATGCCTGTGTTGCCCAGTTTCTAACTTATAGCAGCTAATCCTGTTCTTTGAGGCGATTTGCAGCTTGACAGTTTATCTTAACTTTGAAAACAGCAGCTGACAGTTGAGCTAAAATGGCCCACTTTCATTGACTGTGCTAAATTAAATGTCAGAGATAAACGACAATCCCAGTTTTTTGGGTTTTTTTTGTTATTTACAACGTGGGTCCTATTTTTGTATTTTGACAATCATTCCTATGAGTAATAATAACACCTGTCAAAGTCATTTTGAGGTTCTGAACAAACAAAAAAAATGCATACAAAAAAGTAGAGTGAGAGTGTGGTGTCTGATTCAGCCAAACCAAAAAGAAAATATATCTTAGAGGTTAGAAATTATTTCAGAAAACTTCACTTTTTTTCCACCAAATAACCTTTTTGTTTGCTTGACTTGCTTACTTGCTCGCTAGATCGCAGTGGTTGCTTTGATAAGTGCAACAATTTTCTTTGATATTTCACTGTATGAGAAGTAATTGCCAAAGCTTCAAAAATAAGATCAAAGTTGCGATACAGATTCATTTATTATGGGCTGTGTGTCACTTACTCTATATAATGCAGTCTTTTGGTTCAAAGACAGAAGCCTACACTCTTCAATTCAACTGAGGAAAGCTGCTTGAGATGTCTTTCATCGCTCTAAAAAGTGCTTTCTCCTTCCCCCTCAGCTCACCCACCTGTAGAGCATAACGGTTACTTGCAGCTATACAGTAACTCAGCTAACTGAAACATACAGTAATCATCACCATGAAGTGAGACACTGGGAGGGGCGGCAACGGCCTTATTCAGAGAGGTTTGGCAATTAGCTGTGAGAGAACATGCAGTGCTGCTGTGGGTGCTGTGAGAATATGGCAGATCGGTATGAGCACTGTGTAATTATGTGGGTTTCATGGGGTGTCTGAGGAATTCACAGTGGTGGTGCTTAATGATAATACTCATTCTGGGCACTTTTGCCAAAGCCGTCTATATATTACACAACCCTCCTTTCGCGCTGAAAATACCCATCCTGCACTTTTGAGCCACTTGTGCTACTGTATAAAAAGCCATAGTAGTATATGCAGACTGCATTGAGAGAAAGGACAGAGTGAAATGGCATTAAACGTCAGAGTATATATGCATCCAACCCTCGCAAGCATCTCAGGCGATGGGGATTTGGGGGAGATTGTATGGGGGTCCTGTCAGCATCAGGTTTTTATCAGGATGTACTCTGACACTGCTTTCATTTTGTGTGGTGCTCACAAAGCCATGGAAAGTTTTCAGAGATTTATATGTTTGTTTAAAGGATAAGGCAGGTGATATTCTACCATTTTTTTTTTGTCATTGTCAAGAAATGTAATGAAACCATCTGAAGCATCCATGGGTGAGTCCATCTTTAGGAACTGGGTCCAAATGCATTTCATTATTTACAGTTACAAGGAAAATGAAAAGTTTGTGATGTTTTGACATTCATTAGTCACATTTATAGACAAGCACTATCTGACAAAAGAAATAAAAAATGTTCTGTACTTCTTGTGTTCTTATTGAACACTTGATTAATCACTCGCAGTCCAGGGTGGAAAAAGTGCTAATGACTTCTGTGGTTCAGGAGATTGGAGTGGGAGCGTGGGTTGTAGAGGTGAATTCTGGTTGCTTTTTTTTTGTGTGTGAACCATTCCTCGATCGCAACTTTCACTCACGCGACATTAGAGGAAGAATTATAGAGATGCACAAAGATGGCTAGAAAAGAGTTTAAAAATGCTTTTTTTATGGGTGTTCATCAAGCAACAATAAGACAATTTGATTCCAAATGGAAGTATATGGACTGGCTGGCCTGCAAAGATCACACAAATAACACAATATCAAGTCCTGAAAGAAGAGAAAAACAATCCAAGTCAGACAGCAAAAGTGGGACACCTGCACAGATCTCTACAGTTTCCTCAACCTGTCTGTATTTGTCCACTGTGAGAAAAATACTGCATGAGAATGATGTTAGTGGGAGGATAAAATGAAGGCAAGGGTGTCTTGCAAGTTTGCAAAAGACACCTTGAATGTTCCTGAACTCTTGCGTGGACAGATGTGACAAAAGTTTTACTTTTTAAGAGAAATGCACAATGCTATGTATGGAGGAGGTGAAAAAGCACTGCACCCCACCAGCAATGCCTCAGCAGTGCAGCATGGTGGAAGGAGTAGTATTGTTTGGGTATGCTTTGTTCCCTCAGGGCCTGGCTGCTTTCTAATTCGTGAGGAAACAGTGGATTTAGGATTGTCTGAAGAAGTTTTCCTCTGGAATGTCAGGGCAAAAGTTGAAGCTTTTACTGATGGAATAAAACACTGACACAGAGCACACAAGTAAATTAAAAAGTGGCTCACAAAAAAGAACAAAATTCAAGCTTTGAAATGACCAAGGCAGAATCCTGACCTTAACCCAATTGTGATGCTGTGGCATGACCTGAGGAGTCAACTCAAGTCATCACAGAAATACTGATGAACTCAAACAGTTTTGTAGTGAGGTGCGGTCCTGAGTTTCCCCTTATCATTGTGCTGGTCACATAAGCAGCTGAGGGAAACATCTGATGGATGTTGTTGCTGGTAAAAGAGGTTCTAGCGTACACTGAGTGATTATTCATTATGTATAATTAGAACATAAAAAACCACAACTGTTAGTGTGTTCTTAGAGCAATTTTACTTGTATATACTGGGGTTTAGATGAAGATCTGACCCTATTTTTGTAAGCATTGCTGAAATCCTTATTTATTTTATTCCCTAAGAGTCTATAGACTTTTTCTTCCAACCGTGTATTTAACTAAATGACTTCCAAAAACAGATGTGCACTGCAGTTTTTACCAAATGTTACTCAAACAAGAGTAAATGATACATTTGTGTGTGTGTGTGTGTGTGTGTGTGTGTATTTGTGTATAGATATATGCTCTTGCATACTTTATTTAGCTTAATTTATAACGCACTTTTAGGGCATCATTGTTGTCTTTCTGTCTACCTACCTACCTACCTATCTACCTATCTATCTATCTATCTATCTATCTATCTATCTATCTATCTATCTATCTATCTATCTATCTATCTATCTATCTATCTATCTATCTATCTATCTATCTATCTATCTATCTATTTATTTTCAGTTGTGACTATGAGGAAGGAACATGGCTTTTACCCTTTTAAGTTATTTCTTAATAACAGAATAGATGCAGATATAGATATCAGCAGATTTATGCTTTGCACAAACGTGGCCACGTTTCCTTCTCCAGGAGAATTTTCCTCTGCAGCATGTGGATCGTTTTGGTTTTAGAAAAAGAAATTAGGAAGGCAAATTTAAAAACTGGATAAGAAGAGGGAAAAACAGAAAGTGCAGAAAATTGGGAATAGCAATTTAGGCAAGCTGTTGGCTGGAGGACTGCATAATGAAAAGTGATCATATTCAGCATAGAGAATGAGGCTGGGCAGCACCATCAGGAATGTGTTGGAAAATACGGAATTAGATATTATGTTTCTGCTCCTTGAATAATGCCTCCAGCTCGTCCCCCATCAGATAGTAGTTTTTAAACGGGATTCTCTCCCTCCCTCCAGGCCATGTCACCATCAGTCAGAGGATCTGTCTGTCAATAGATAATCTGGTTTTCCACACAGCCATGCACCATCTCTGCCCTTTTCTTACAGGGGACACTAGCCATGTGACATAACATCATGCGAGTTTGCCACTTACAAGCTGTGGTATTTATGGAGAAGTTCAGAATTAGTGCCCCCCGTGGAGTGGAGTCCGAGTCACTTATTTCACATTCGCTCCTCTTTAAGTGTTCAGACTGTGTGAACATGCTGTGAATATTACAGAGCTTGACTCTCGATTCAGATAATAGCAGTGCAGCGCCCGTGGTACTACATTTTTATACCTTTCTAGTACCAGTTCATTTGATATACCTTCAAACTAATGAAGTCTAATGCAGCAGTCCTATATTCAAAATCACCACCTTATTAGCCCTTCAGTACTCTCTGTTATAGGAACTTATATAATTTTATGTACTTACATCTGAGTAGTATAGTTAGATTTCAGACACTTCATCATCATCATCGTCATCACTGACAGCAGCGTTGTTGCATGATGATGATTGATCTGTAATAAATAGATTTTTAACCTTAGCTGAGTTCTATGAAATCCTGCACTGTGATGCCAGAGTTACCCTGCGAGCCTTTCATTTTGCCAGTGTGTTGGGGATTGAACCACCTAAACAATATCACCCCAAATGACGTATGTACAACACACTGCACTACGGGTGGGAATTGTTTGCAGAAAGCTGTGTATCTATTATGGCCACTTTACCTTTGTTTCATTGTTGGAGAGATGCAAAGATTTCACACTCACAATTTGGACACACCATAACTGCATGTTAACTTACAAACGGTTAATATTCTCCCCACATCATTCAGCTGTGTCATACAATCCAACAGCGCAAAACACTGCAATCATTCATAAACTGGAATATTTTCACTCCTGGTTTATGTAAATAAAACAATAATTGTTGTCTTAACACCAAATGTATCTCGAGTGAAACAAAATTCAGTTTATATTGATTTCAATGTGTTGCCTTTTACATTTATTTAACCAGGAAATTAAATTTTTGAGATTAATAATCTCTTTTGCAAGATTGTCCTGGAACAGATAGACAAGGTTAACTCAGCATGCTATTTTAATTGTACGGGAAATCAGTGCTCCTCGATAAAACCAGCACAAGCATGAGGGGAAGATCCCCGCCCAGGTTTGGACCCAATACTAAGTACTGAGCCACCATGCTCATGTTAGCACTGAGCAAACTGAACTGAACCAGTAATACAATGCTGTGAAAAAGTGTTTTACATATTTGCCACACTTATATGTTTCAGGTCATCAAACAAAATTTAATATTAGACAAAGATAAACTGAATAAATGTAAAATGCAGTTTATAAGTGATTGATTTCATTTATTAATGGAAAACAGTTATCCAAACCTATCTAGTCCTATGTGAAAAAGTAATTGCCCCCTAAATCTAATAACTGGTTGTGCCACCCTTGGCAGCAAGAACTGCAATCAGGCTTTCGTATAACTGGCAATGAGTCTCTCACATCACTGTGAAGGAATTTTGGCTCACTCTTCTTTGCAGAATTGTTTGAATTCAGCCACATTGGAGGGTCTTCAAGTATGAACGGCCTGTTTAAGGTTGTGCCAAAGCATCTCAATTGAATTTAAGTCCAGACTTTGACGAGGCCACGCTAAACCCTTCAGTTTGTTTTTTTGAGCCATTCAGAGGTGGACTTGCTGCCTTGTTTCAGATCATTGTCATGTTGCATAATCCAAACGAGCTTGAGCTTCAGGCCAAGAACGGATGGTCGGATGTTCTCCTTCAGGATTTTCTGGTAGAGAGCAGAATTCATGGTTACAATTACAGCAAGTCATCCAGATCACAAACCTTCCAAAAAGTTCAACTTTTGTCCACAGAATATTTTCCCAAAAGTCTTAGGAATCATCAAGATGGAGTTTTTTTGGGGGGTTTTTTTTTGGTAAATGTGAGATGAGCCTTTGAGTTCTTTTTAGTCAGCAGTGGTTTTTACCTTGAAACTCTCCTTGGATACCATTTGTGCCCAGTCTCTTTCTTATTGTTGAATCATGAACTCTGACCTTAACACGAGGCAAGTGAGGCCTGCAGTTCTTTAGATGTTGTTCTGGGTTCTTCTGTGATCTCCTGGATGAGTTGTCGATGCGCTCTTGGGGTAATTTTGGTTGGCCAGCCACTCCTGGGATATTTACCTAGGTTATCTTTGTCTAATAATAAAATGTGTTTGATGATCTGAAACATTGAAGTGTGACAAATATGCAAAAAATGAAAAAAGAAAGAAAGAAATCAGGAAGGGGGCAAATACTTTGTCATAGCACTGCAAATCCTCTCATAAGCTAAGAGAATTGAATAAAAAATAATGTAATATTTATTTCCTGTCAGTTGTCACCAGGTTCAGAGGAAGAAGAACATGAGGGTCCAGTGTGTGAAAAGCTGGGTCGTATTCAGTTCAGTGTTGGATACAGCTTTCAAGACTCCACCCTCACTGTGAAAATTCTCAAAGGCCAAGATTTGCCAGCTAAGGACTTTTCAGGCACCTCTGATCCATTTGTCAAACTTTACCTGCTGCCAGACAAGAAGCACAAATTGGAGACAAAAGTGAAGAGGAAGAATCTAAACCCCCACTGGAACGAGACCTTCCTGTTTGAAGGTGTGATCAGGAAGCCTTTCCTTAAATGCACTCACAGCACATGAAGGCACTTTTGTGTTTTTCTGTGTGGATCATTGCAATATATTAAGATTATCTTGTATGAATCCCTTTCTCAGGGTTCCCCTATGAGAAGGTGGTTCAGAGGACCCTTTACCTGCAGGTTCTTGACTACGACCGCTTCAGCAGGAATGACCCCATAGGAGAAGTGTCCATCCCACTCAACAAGCTGGACCTAGCCAACATGCAGACTTTTTGGAAGGAGCTGAAACCATGTAGCGATGGCAGTGTGAGTAAGAAGGAAAGTGGGAGAGTAGAGGAAAAGAAGATAGACAGAAAGGGAGGGGGCGGGATGAAGAGAAGATGGGACAGAATGTAACGGGTGATGTCATTCCTGGCTGCCATGATGCTCCCATGGGAGATATAGCAGCATGCTGGAGGGAGAAAGGATAGAAGGGAATATGAAGAGGCTGACAGGTAGATGAAGAAAACACAGGCAGGCAGAGGAAGTAACCAAAATATAAGCAACAGCAATGGAAGGGAGAGCAACACAAAAGAGGCAATTAAAAATATACAATTTATTGTTGTTGTTGTTTTTGTATATGATTTCTCCAGGGAAGTCGAGGGGATCTGTTGGTGTCTCTGTGCTACAACCCCACAGCCAATACCATCACTGTGAGCATCATCAAAGCCCGCAACCTCAAAGCCATGGACATTGGAGGCACTTCTGGTATAGATGCTCCTTCATCTTCCTTTCACTGATACCTTATTATTGTGGATTAAAACAGAAAATGAGAAAATAATGTATTTTTTTTTGTTTTTTTGTTTAATTTTTGTTCTCATTAAATCCCTAATTCTGGTAGTTGGGAATGGTACCATATATTGCTACAAACTGGCACATTTCCCTCTCCTCAGACCCCTATGTAAAAGTGTGGCTGATGCACAAGGACAAGCGTGTGGAGAAGAAGAAGACGGTGGTAATGAAGCGCTGTCTGAACCCTGTTTTCAACGAGTCCTTCCCCTTTGATGTGCCTGCCCACGTGTTGAGGGAGACCACCATAATTATCACCGTCATGGACAAGGACAGACTCAGTCGCAATGATGTCATTGGAAAGGTATCTCCTTCCCTCTTCTTCGCCTGTCCTCTTTCTTCTTTTTCTTCTTCTTCTTCCTCCTCTTTTTTTTTTTATTCCACTGTGTTTTTCTGACTGTCTGTCAGACCATCAGCAGATGATCACTGAGCCAGTCTCTACTGACCCCTGCTGGAACATGCAGTTCAGTCACTTGTGCTGTAAATTAATTCATATGCAGCAAATGAGGAACAGCTAAATTTACGAGATGAATAAATAGTTTCTTAATCACTTCCAATACTTTCCAAAAGCATTTTTAAAGTGTTTCCTGCTTCTAATTATTGGGAACCTTTTTTACCAAGTACTGTTACTTGTTTCCTTGCTTTCCAGAAGAATTTCTAATAAAGAACAGCTCTATTTTAATTTATGTATTATTATTTTACTGTGCAGAAGTCTTAAGCCAGTCTTTATGTTTTGCTTCAAGGGAGTCAGACTTTCTTCTAATTTTTCAAAGTGTCTTGAGCAGTAGCTCTTCAAAGTTTTTGGGGGGGCATTAGCTGCTTTTTTCACTCATTTTCAGCCCGGTCCTTAATGCATCATTCATACACAAAAAGGGCAACTAACTCAACAATGAACCAGTGTTGTGTCTACACATAACAGACAACTTAGCAAAGAAACACATTTAAATAGTATCTTTAGGCACTTTGTTACTGGCAGCTTGTTGCAAAAACACATGATTTGTTCTTACTTCTTTAGTTGAATCTTAAAAAATGCCAAAGATAGCACATTTTGACTGGCATAAAATAGCATTTATTAGCTGAAACCTTGGGATATCTCCGCATAATGTGCAGTGTGTCCTTCAAAGATTGAAGAAAGTGGACAAGTGGAGAACAAAAGAAGATGTGGCAGGCCTAAAAATGATCTACAACAGTATCTGAAAGTCATTGGGGGGGGGGCAAAGACCTGACACCGGACCTGAGAGATGCATCTAACCCTTCAATTCATCCATTTACTGTTTACTGAAGCCTCATCAGAAGCCTCATCTTAGTGGAGGGATGGCTGTGAAGAAGCCACTCTTAAGGAAGGGAAACAAGGAGATTGCATTTCAGCCAGTGGTGTTAGGGGTGTTGTCAAAATATATGGAAATATGTACTTTGATTTGTCATGTAATATCATCTGGAAAGCTTTTGATTGGCAACAACTTAATTTTTCAGCATGACAATGATCCCAAACACACTGCCAAAGCAGTAAAAGCATACCTGGATACAAAAATACACAGTAGAATATTGACAGTCGTGGACTGACCTCCCCAGAGCCCGGACCTCAACATTATTGAAGCAGTATCTCATCTCGACAGAGAAGGGAACAAAAGGCAGCCAACATCCAAAGAAGAGCTTTGCATGTCCTTCAAGAAACCTGGAGAACTATTGCTGAAGGCTACTTAAAGAAATTACAAAAAAGCTTGCTTAGAGAGTCTCTGTTGAAAAATAAAGGTGGTCATAACAAATATTGGCTTTCAAGCTCGTTAGAATTGATAGAAATATATAAGGCAAACTTTCTTGTGCCTTACACACTGTAGTTTCATGTATGTTTCAATGAATCACTGTACATATTTCTAATTTTCCTAGCAAAATATAAAGAATTGAGGGTTGGCTCAAGAGTTTTGCACAGTACCGTGTTTATTCATCTGTATTGCTGCCTGTAGACAAAGTGACATTGGGTGCTCTGACTGAAAGAGTCTTAGTTATGCTAGCTCAACAGTTAATATGAGTGAATTCACTGGACATGCAATTTAACAGTTTCTGCTTCAATTGTAATTATTACCAAATTAAATTGTTCTTTTCTTGAAACTTGTGGGATTTGTCAGGAATTTACAGCCCCATAAACCAAAGTCTTGTCTTATATAGTCCTTATCAAATTTATCCCATAACTGATTCATATATCAATACTTAAATATAACCAAAGTAACTCTGTTTTTTGTGCAGAGTGAATGATGTTTGTTTGTTAAAGCAAATACCAACTCCAGGTATAATTCTATAAATAGATACAGCACATGTATGGGGAGACTAAATGAAAATACACCAAAGCATAAATCAAATCCTTGTTTCGTTGGGCACTTGAAAAAAATCTATAAACTATGCACAGCAGTGGTGAACTTTTTCTTTATCTACCTTCATACACATTTACAGTATTTACAGGTACTATATTATTCCCATCCGAACCATATATATTATTTGCTTTCATGCTGCAATTGCCTATTATTAGAATAGCCTTGTATGAAATGAGAATGAAAAAGTGAACATTATTTCATGTGCAAACCTGGAGTTTCTTGCTACATTAGAATCACTTGCAGAAGAGTTTGCATTTGATCCTATTAGTAACAGCATTAGCCTTTCTCAGAGTTTTCCAGTGGGTGAAATCTCTTGCTCTAATGGCTTTTTTCTGCTCTGGCTTTGAGTTAAATTCCAATTAGAGCAGCAGGCTTAGTGGTGAAAGGGCTACACTAAAGACTCACAGTGAAGTTTTTTTTGTTTAGTTTTTTTACTTAACACCCTGATGTTTTGGGGGGAGCGTTCTTTACAAATAACATCAATCTCTGTGTGACAGTATAGGAGTTACAGTGACTCTCTCTTTCTCACAGATTTATCTTTCATGGAAGAGTGGCCCAGCAGAGGTAAAACACTGGAAAGACATGATAGGGCATCCTCGCACTGCCGTGGCCCAGTGGCATGCTCTTAAGGCCTGAGGGACCCAGCAGCTGACCTGCCTATATTCTTTTCCCCTCAAGAATTCTCCCACTCAGCCCCTGCCCTCAGCACATGTCCCCTACTATCTAAATGCACTGTTGGGCTTCAGACCATCTATCATCTCTTTGTTCTCAGGCCTCTTTGATATTCCTTGCCCTCAGTTCTCATGACACCTTCCTTAAACTTCACCCCTGTCAAGATCTGATTCCCACCTGACCCCCCCGCTCATCCGTTTGTCTGAAGTTTAAAATGTCTTTGATGTCATACACTCTCCTTGTTCCATCTTTCACGTTAAGTCATAGTTTTTTTTTGAAGATCTCCTTCAGTCTTTCTTCCACCATATTTCCCAATGTTTTACGTCAGAACAGTACCTCTTACTACCCATAATTACAAACTACCAACCAAAAATGGATCAAACAGGCATTCCAACCATCCCCTGTGACAGCAAGATGGGCTGTGTTCAGACACGCACATGAGTGTGAATGGTACTGACCTGCGCAATCCATTTACCACCTACTTTTGGTATTGCAATGAGGAGTCTCCCACTCTGCTCTCTGTTGTTTTGGGGTTTTTTTGTTTTATTTATTTGTTTTTGTTTTGTTTAAATCCTCCTCTGTTTTTGTCTCTCTTCCTCCATTCCCTTAAAATGCCTAAAAAAAAAAATCAGGAAAAGCGGCACAGGCAATGGGCTGTATTTAAAATGGACCAGAACTGGACTCTGTCACTCAACTCATGTTTGATCTTTTTCACTTTTCACTCCTCCTCTGATACCACTGTAATAATTCTCCCTTGGCTGGAAACCTTTGTCGTCTGTGCGTGCTGTGGGTGATGTGCTGTAACCCCAAATGAAGATCTTCAAGAAAAAAAGGAAAAAAAAAAAAAGGATACGAACGTGAACATTGAACACTGGTCTAAAAGGAGCAAGTGTCAAAATACTTTCCTATTTTCTTTAACTCCCAATGGACAGAAAAAAAGAGTAAAGTGATGAATGTTGTGTTTTATTCTTTTTTGTTTGTTTAAAAAAAAAAAAAAACTTAGAGAATCAACCTGTTCTTCCAGAAAATAAGCAAAAAGCAGCTTCCATGAGTGGAAGTATGGGAATAATGTGTGTGTGTGTGTGTGCGTGTGTGTGTGCGTGTGTGCGTGCATGTGTGTGTGTGTGGGAGGGAGGGAGGGAATATTTTAGATTTGCAGGGCTGAATTAAAGAAAACCAAACTGCCCTTGATATTGATTTTTTTTTTTTTTTTGTGGTTGTGAGATTAGCTGAAGATGCGGGTGGTCACTAAAGTTAAAGGGTCAGTCTGCTTAAAACACAGACCTACATACACAACTTTCTAACAAACCCTTTAGTGGTATCAAGAAAGAAATTTAGTTTCAGTTTAACATGTAGTGCATTTGAGCCCTAGTAATTATAGTAGCTGCCCATAATCCACAACACAGGATTTCATTGTGGGAGCCCTTACATTTAAAATCATTCTTTAAAATTTCAAAAGCAAATAATGTTTTGGTTAAATGAATAATCCACAAACCTTACAGTAAACAATTTTCTTTGGGACATTCAGTCATGGTAAAAAGAAATTACACTCTCTGTCCGTTCAAAGGTTTTACATATTTACATAAGGTTTTACAAACACTAAAGACATTAGAGGCCATCCTGAACCCACTTTATAACATCTTTATGGAACAAAAATTGTCAATGCTGGAAGATTCCTCTCTCCCAGTTGCAAAATGGAGAGATACCCACAGCCATCGGGCTTTTCAGTTCTCATACAAATAGCAGATGAACTATGTCAGACATATGAATTTCCCTCTGGGATCAATAAAGATATTCTTATTCTTACTCCTATCTTTATCAGCACAAAATAAAAAGACCAATTGAGTAAATACAACCTGAGATGAACACCAACACATGACATATTACACCATGTCTTTATTTATTGAACACAAACTAAACCAAAATGAAGAAACAGTGTGTGAAAAGCTAAGTAGACCCCAGTACCTTGTAGAACCGCCTGAAGCAGTAACTTGAGGCTGAGGACTGAAGTTTAACTGGGAGATTGCAGCACGTTGACTCTTTTCCCTTTCGAGCATTCTGTTGTAGATTTGCTGCTGTGCTTGGCATCATTGTCCTGTTTGTATGATATCATTTCAGTCGAGCTTTAGCTGTCAGACAAATTACCTCACATTTGGCTCTAGAATATTTTGGTACACAGAGGAGCTCACACTTGATTCAGTGACTGCAAGGTGCATGGATCCTGTGGCTGCCAAACAAGCCCAAATTATCACCCGTTCACCGCTGAGCTGACAGTTGGTATGAGGTGTTTGTCCTGATGTGCTGTTTGTGGTGTTGTGCATTATGGCCAAACTATCTCCACTGTTGTTTGTCCAAAGTATTTTGTTCCAGAAGTGGTTGTGGTTTGTTCAGATGCAACTTTGCAAACCTAAGCCATCTTTCTCCTGGCAACCCCTCCATAAAGCCACACTTGCTCAGTGTTTTTCTAATTGTATTGTCATGAACTTTAACATTTAACATGCTAAATGAGGCCTGTAGAGTCTGAAATGTAAAATGTAGAATGATGGACTTCAAATTGTTTGGAAATGGCCTTATAGCCCTTCCCAGATTGATGGGCAGTAACAGTTGCTTCTCTAAGATTTTTGCTGTCTTTTCTCCTTGGCATTGTGTTAATACACACCTGAATGCTACAGATCAGCAAACTGCCAGTATTTCTCTTTTACAGAGGTGCTCACACTTGCTGACGATCAGTTAATCAGTCAATCAAATGCACTGGATCATCAGGACCTGGCTGCTTCTTACCCTCTTAATTCCTATGGGAGCAGTGAGGGTGTACTTGGTTTTTCACACACTGTTTCCTCATTTTGGCTCAGTTTTTCTTGGATACGGTGTAATATGACATGTTTTGTAGCTCATGAGATTGTATTTACTTCATTGTGAGACCTGCTAAGGAGCAGATTATTTCTATTAAGTCTTGATATGTAAAACCTTAGAAATGACAGGAGGTCCTATAACCAGACTTTCACTTTCTTCCATCACATTTCAGCGGCTAAAACTTTCTGCATGCGCATTTTTTCTTGACAAGTGAAGATCTTAATTCATGTCCTCTTTTTTCCTTTTTATTGCTGTTTTTTTTTTTTTTTTTCCTCCAACCATCTCCAAGATCTCATAGTGAGTGCCCAATCCCACACAGTGGCATTGCACCAATATGCAATACCACCAAGTTTCACTAAGTCCAAGGCATCAGTGGCAGCAGCCAGAATGTACAAGAAGAATATTATCTGACAATATTAGCTTAAAATTGGTTGTTTTGGTGTAGTGCCACTTTGTGCGAGCCTGCAGCTAAACAGTCTGAGGTCTCTGGTGAAATTTTCTATTTGTATGTGCAGGCTCGGTCTAAGCAAACTGCTCTGGATGACCATGAGATGCAGTAGTTAAAAGAAAGTAGACCTTGAGGGGTTTTTAACATGTATTTATGTAGTTGAAATTTATGTTTTCAAGGTGGACCATGAACCTTTATACTCATTTTTTTATTATTGAGATGAACTGAAAACGTATGAATGCAGGCAGTAAAATCTGAAAAGAAATCACATGAAAATTAAATCTGTCAGCCAATCAAAACACATTTTCCTTCTCACCTATGCTGCACTGTGTCAATCAGCTTCATTTAGTAAGTCAACTTTATGAAGCAGAATTAAACAGAAAAAAAATCTATCCAACGTTAATAAAAAAAAATACAAGATTACAAATTAAAAACATGTGCAAAATATTAAAAAAATAAATAAATCAAAACCATCAGTCACAGACATAGCCAACAGATTCTGAACCCAGGAATGCCACAGAAGTATTTGTAATGGACGCAGGAACCTGGTTCCACAATCACAGAGCTGCAACTGAGAAAGCCGTGTCACCTATCTGTTTGAGATGAGAACAGGGAGCGTGACTTCAGAGTTTATCTTTACTTTTTTCTTAATTTTTAGTAGACATTTTGAGTCTGCAGATAGTATTAAAGCCTTTCTATGTGTTTTGTTTTTTTTAATTGGAGTACAGGTTGGACTTCCAGTTTTCTGTTTTTCTGCCTGAATGTGACCTCCCTCAAGTCCTGTACAGACACGAGTTGTTCGGATGAATGGAAACAAATGAGAGTACTAATACCTGGGGCTGGGAAAAGTCTTTTTACATTCCACTGTTCGTTTTTGTCTACTGGATGTATGTGCGTGTATGTTTGCACTGTGGTTGAATGTCAGTATTTGGACTTATGTTTGTGTGATTGTATTTACTGTGAAACCCTGTGTGTATATCTGCACTAAGTTCTATTTTGCCAGTTTATTACCGAACGGCATTCGTTGCTGTTTTTATTCTGTATGAATCCAGATGTACAAAGAAATAAGTTTTTGTTTTTTAAGTTGTCACTTCTTGGAGAACCACTGCACTTGTTGACGACAATGCTGGAACAAACCTCTCTTCATAGCAGGCTTATTTTCCTCATCTTTGGAGGACATTCAGATCTCTTATACATGAGCTAAGAGTGAAAGTCACAGGAAAAATGTCACTAACAAGCTTTACTGCAACCATAGATAAAACTTGCTCCATTTGACCACCATACACCAGATTTTTTAGTTTAGACAGAAGCAGCTAAAAACATTTTTTTTCACTCTGTGTCCTATCTATCCTATCTAACTGGATCAATGTACTTCACCAAGGCCAAAAAAAAAAAAAATGAAGGGTTGCTCCTTCACATCACAGCTGACACTCCCTCAAAACACCCCCATTGTGCACACATGCTTTCTGGCACAAAGTGTTCTGTGTGTGCCTTATGAACCCCGTCACACCTTACTCCTCACCATATGTGCTCCCTCTCCAAGTGTCAGAGAGGGAGGAGGGGAAAAAAACAAAAAGGTGAGACAGGAGATAATCATCACCTCTTTGCATCACTGTTAGCTACATCTCAGGTCAGAGCAGAGCCTTGGAGCATCCCAAAATAACCACCTCTCGTAATCATCTCTCTGTCCTGATGTCCTGCCCTGCTGACAAAGCATTACATTCCAAAGGCTTAGTGAAAGTCAATCAATGCAATTTAAATATCGGTTAAAGATCAGTCAGGGTTTGATATATTTTTAAGAAATCGAGCTAAAATAGTCTTTCTACGCTCTTCACTGGCCAAATACCACACACTGGTAAAGTTTACTGGACAAGCTCGCATTTCTGTTTTAGGGCATTCTCTTTAGGGACTGCTTGAGACAAAGAGAGGTTAACCAGCAACATTTTAATTTATATACTGACTGTAAAAATGATTGTGAAATGTCCTGTATGGAAAAAAAAAAAGACTCATCATTACTAATGGGGTTGTAGATATCTGTCCTTGGTATCACTAACCCCCCTGTTTCACTCCCTTTCTCTTTGTAGTTACACATCCGTGGGGTGCACAATGTTAAATATTGACCATTTATTTTTTTGAAATCTGTACAGTGTATATAATGATATAAATGTATATATAAAACAAAGATACTTCTGGTCTGGTATTGTTATGAATTTTTCAGAATCTATTTATTATTATTATTATTATTACTTTAGCCTGCACATGCATTATATAAAAATGTTTAATTCAGATACTTTTTTTCAAATTTTTACTCACTGACCACTTCATTAGTTACAACTTGCTGGTAGTGGGTTGAACCTTTTTGCTTTCAGAACTGTCTTAATTCTTCATGGCACAAATTCAACAAGGTGCTGGAATCATTGCTCAGAGATTTTGGTCCATACTGACATGACAGCATCACGCAGTTGCTGCAGACTTGTGAGCTGCACATACATGATGCAAATCTCCCATTCTACCACATCCCAGAGGTGCTCTATTGGATTGAGATCCAGTGACTGTGGAGGCCATTTGAGCACAGCGAACTCATTGTCATGTTCAAGAAACCAGTTTGAGATGATGTGAGTTTGAGCATCCATCAGAAGATGGGTACACTGGTCACAAAGGGATGGACATGGTCAGCAGCAATACTCAGATAGGCTGTGGCATTTAAACAATGCCCAGTTGGTACTTAGGGGCCCAAAGTGTACCAAGAAAATTACCCCCACGCCATTGCACCACTACCAACCTGAACTGTTGATACAAGGCAGGATGCATCCATGCTTTTATGTTGTTGCCAAATTCTGACCCTACCATCTGAATGTCGCAGCAGAATTTGAAACAGACCATCAGACTAGGCAATGGTTTTCCAATCTTCTATTGTCCAATTTTGTTGACCGCATTGGAATTGTGGCCTATGTTGGCAGCAGTGGCACTCAGTGTCCTCCACTGCTGCTGTAGCCCATCTACTTCAAGGTACAATGTGTTGTGCACGCAGTGATGCTTTTCTGCATACCTTGATTGCAACAAGTGGTTATTTGAGTTACTGTTGCCTTCCTATCAGCTCGAGGTAGTCTGGTCATTCTCCTCTTACTTCTGTCATCAACAAGACATTTTCACCCAGAGAATCAGAATCAGAATCAGAAGGTTTTTATTGCCATATGGGTGAACAGGTTCACAGCATTAGGAAATTGCTGCGGTACTTCGTGCTTACAGAAAAAAAAAACAAAAAACAAATAAGTATAAAAACTATAAGACAATATACAAGTATACAAATTGCAAATATACAGAGATATTAGAGCTTACAAAATATACAGTGCAGAGACTAATATTCCACTAATATGTACATCAGTGCAAACAGACAGGTGCATAAACATAGGGTCATCAGCGTTTGTGGAGGGTGGTGGTAACAGTCTTAGGGTAATTGTTCATGAGTCCAACAGCAGAGGGGAAGAAACTGTTCTTATGGCGGGAGGTTCTGGTCCGTATGGACCGTAGCCTCCTGCCTGAGGGGAGAGGGTCAAAAAGTCTGTGCCCAGGGTGAGAGTGGTCGGCTGTGATCCGACCTGCACGCCCCAGTGTCCTGGAGGTGTACAGGTCCTGGAGAGATGGGAGGTTACAGCCAATCACCTTCTCAGCAGAGTGCACAACGCGCTGTAGTCTCTGTTTGTCCCTAGTGGTGGCTCCAGCGTACCACACAGTGATGGAGGAGGTGAGGATGGACTCAATGATGGCAGTATAGAACTGCACCATGGTCCTTGCTGGCAAGTTGAATTTCTTCAACTGCCGCAGGAAGTACATCCTCTGCTGGGCCTTTTTGATGACAGAGGTGATGGTGGGCTCCCACTTGAGGTCCTGGGTGATGGTAGTTCCCAGGAAGCGAAAAGAGTCCACTGTGGTGATGGGGGTGTCAGTCAGGATGATGGAGGGTAGAGGGGCTGTGTGCTTCCTAAAGTCCACTATAATCTCCACTGTCTTCTGGGCGTTCAGTACCAGGTTATTGTGGCTGCACCAGGACACCAGACGTTTGACCTCCATCCTGTAGGCCGACTCGTCCCCGTCTGAGATGAGTCCGATGAGAGTCATGTCGTCTGCAAACTTAATAAGCTTGACAGACTGGTGGTCAGAGGTGCAGCAGTTGGTATACAGGGAGAAGAGCAGAGGAGAGAGGACACAGCCCTGAGGAGTGCCAGTGCTGATGGTCCGGGAGTCCGAGACATTCTTCCCCAGCCTCACGTGCTGCTTCCTGTTCATCAGGAAGTCAATGATCCACCTGCAGATGGGATCTGGCACGTTCATCTGGGACAGCTTGTCTTGGAGGAGATCAGGGATGATGGTGTTGAAGGCAGAGCTGAAGTCCACAAACAGGATCCTGGCGTAGGTTCCCTGGGAGTCCAGATGCTGTAGGATGAAGTGCAGAGTCAGGTTGATGGCGTCGTCCACAGACCTGTTGGCTCTGTAGGCAAACTGCAGGGGGTCCAGAAGGGGGGCTGTGAGGGACTTGAGGTGGGACAGCACCAGACGCTCAAACTGCTGCTCACTGGCTATTTTCTTTTTTTTTTTTTGGGGGGGGGGGGGGGGGGGGGGGGGCATCCTCGGTAAACCCTAGAAATGGTTGTGTGGGAAAATCCCAGTAGATCAGCAGTTTCTGAAATACGCACGGCACATCTGGCACCAACAACCATGTCACGTTCCAAGTCCCTTAAATCACCTTCTTGTTCAGTTTGAACTTCAGCAGGTTGTCTCGATGATGTTCATGTAACTAAATGCATCGAGCTGCTGCCATCTCATTGTCTGCTGCCTGGAGAGGCTCCAGCCCCTCAGTGACCCTGAGTTAAATAAGCAGTTAAGAAAGTGGAAGGCATTCAAAATCCCATATAATTAAAATTACAGACGTATTATCTGTTTTATGTACTTATCAGAAGAAGAAAATAGTTGGTCTGCAGAAAAATGTGCATGAAAATAATACGGATGTAGCTGTAGCTTAAAGAGGAATACTATAAAGATTATCAAGATAGAAAAATATAACAATATAGTGCTTCACTTTCTATGCTTTTTATACCCTTTTTTTGAGAAATTATAATTATTGCTCTTAAATGGAAGATGCAAGATAGTCAATCTCTGTGCTACCATTGTGTACATGTACTTATTCCCTGTCCACCACTGTACAAAGGACAGAGGATGCCCAACCAACAACAACACCGAAATGCTATCTAAAACCACAGAGGTCCGTTTGTGAAGAGCTCTTATTGCGTGCAGCTTTCTTCCAAAGACGTGCTGCTAACTCCCTTTTTGTCTTATTTTGGGTGTTGATATCATCCAGCTCCATGTAGAAGTTTAATTGCAAATACACACACCAACAGATAAAATGTCAGTTCATACACTGCTGGAAATACATACAGCCACATTTGGTCCCTGTTTTCCCTCTTGCTTACAGCTCAAGCAAAAAAAAACAAAAAAAACAAAAAAACGCAGGCTTGGTTTTAAGGGTAATTAACACAGATCTTTAGAACTGGTGCTGATCTCTAGAATTAAGTAAATTGCCTGCTCTGCCTCCTACACGCTAAACAGCTTCACTGCATCTTCAAGGCATCGAACATCTAGAGAGAAAAGTGTGCGTGTGTGTAATGATGACAGAGAGTGTTCAATTTACCAACTTATCTAACACTTCCGTCTTCAGAATAAAACCTGGCATGCCTCCTCTCTCAACAGTTTTCGTTTGTGCACAGCTCTCCAGCAGACAAGAGGCACACTAGGGGTGCTGCTGCAGGTGGCGGTGGTGGAATAAGGAAACAAAAGCACATGAGATTGAAATTCCAGGGGAGCAGAGGGTGACGGCAGTGCTGAGGATAAAACAGAGAGCTGTCACGACACGGGAAGCAGCAGTGGAGGATGACAGGAGCGGCGGGCTACAGATAGACACAGTGGGTGTGTGTGGGCAACTGATGAATATACACTCTAAACAAGCCTCAGAGCAATAAAGACATGAATTGTACTTCCCCTGCATGGGGGATCTTAAGGTGTTATTCTTTCTTTTAAGGCAAGAAATTGTGACACCAACAATGGATCACATTCTAGCCTGCTACAATGGTGGAAAAATGATTGAGATCCTTTACATTTAAGTAAAAGCACCACAGTGAAAATGTAAAATGACTTTAATGCATTGAAATTCGTTCTTAAGTAGAGTATTTAATGCACCAGTCTTAGGTGTAAAATTAACTTTAATAATAAATGTAAAGGGAGTTGTTCTATAAAGAGGCCCCTGTGCAATTTGCATTATTACATTATATTATTAAAGACATTAAAATTGCTATTAGACTGAGTGATTATGTGTAAGCTGCCTTTTTTTATTAGAGCTAGTCACGGATCTAGTTGCTGCTACAAATGTGGGGATTTTTCTTTCCTTGTCATTTGTCGTATTTCTGTGTTCTGACATAATTAAACAATTTGGGCAAAAACTTATCAGAGAGCAAAAGCTGAGGGCCGACAACTCAAAAAACCTGTTTCTTTAAAGGTGAGCAATCTATCCAAAAAAAAAAAAAACATTCATAAAGAATATCCATTGATTTTCTTGGTTGGATATCCTATCCATGCTGGCCCAAGTCGAGAGGCAGGGTGCACTATGGATTGGTCACTGCAGAGCCAACGCAACAGCTAGTGAAGCTAACATGCACATCTTTGAACTGTGCAAGGAAGGCCTAAAAAGCAAAGAAAGAACATGCAAATTCTACAAATAAAGGCCCCAGCCAACCTGAAGGTTCAAACTCTCACTCTTTGGGTGGGGCAACATTTGAGCACCTTTCGAGCCACTCTAAAAAAGTACATGTAGCATAAAAGTTAATTACATTTTCCTTGGAAACATCTAATTCAGAAATTTAAAATGCTTAAGTATCTCATAGTTGAAGTACTTGGTTAATTTCCACATGCAATAAAAGGTAAACGATGAGACAGATGGCAGAGAAATGGAAAAAAAAAAAAAAACACACAGAGGGGAACCCTTCTGACATCATCACAGTCTATTTTAGGACAAGCTGACAACATAACAAGTGAAGGTCATTCTTCCTCAACATATTCTCCCTTTTTAAGGAGAATGTGTTGAGAGTAACATGAGCAACATTTGCCTCGATCTCATGTCTATATTGTTTGTGTAACACCTTGGCTGCATGTGTACATTAATATTCTATGGACGTACACAGGAGGGCTTGTCATCTGCTTAGAGATTCTGTGCACATCTTCTGGCCAGAGGGCATTTCCCTTCTGCACTCAGTACAAGGTTCCACTGGACCGACATGACACATAACCGGACAAGAAATGTTCCCCTTAGTCAACACATGCATATCCACTGGCAGGGGAGACAAAATAAGCCTTTTTTTGGCTTTAAGCAATAATATATGTGGTTTAATTGCAAAACTTGGCTTAACAGAAAATATTTTTGTAAATAAACTGTAAAAAAATACACAGCCTGCTCCATGACTAAAATATTGAAAATTGATTATGGTAACTTATATTTTCACGTTGTGTCTTTCATTAAAAATAAGGTCTGTAAGATGTGTGGTTTCAGGTGAGCCACTTGCCACAAAGATACTGAAATCAGCAGGTGCTTAAATTTGACACTAAAACTGAGGTGATCTGCTGCCACCTGGTGTCTGTAAATCCACACTGCAGGCTGCACAACCTTTGTTATGTAACAATAGTGTCCATACTCTCAGTCATAGCTTCCTGCAGTCATGTGATCTAATACTGTGACATTACAGGTAGGATCACAGCCATGAATCGCACAGTAATGTAAAGAGAAGAACATTAACATTTATTAAATAACCCATAATGTTAATAATAGGCACAATGAAATCATTGCACAGATCAGCTTGTAGCCATTATTCAAAGCTGGCTCATTCAGTAAGGATCTAACACACATATCAGTTTGACAAATCACACATTTACAATAAAATATATTCAGAGCAAGTTCCTCATGTTGAACTACCTTAGTCTTTGTCTGATCCCAAATGTCCTCCCAATAATCAGAGACTGTAACCTGCCTTTTATGGATAGATTATTTTATATATAAGGGTGGACAGCAATATATGACAATGTATTCCAAATATTTTATATTTTACAATATTTTGTGCATTTTTTCCATGTGTGACTGGAGCAACATTCAGCTTCTGAAGCAGTTCTCTGAAGCTTTATCACACTTAATTTAATGAGTCTCTAAAAAGGCCTGGGACCTCACTGGTTTTCCTTCTCCAGGTACTCCAAGCTGGGCGCATCCAACCTCTGCTCGTGATTGCGATTTTTTGTGAACTCTTTCAGCATATCCATGACCTCCCCTTGGTAGACCTCAGGAGTGGGCTGAGCTTCTGCAAGCACAAAAAGTACAGGATGCATTATTTTCAGTCTTAATTGAGGGAAAAATAAAAGTGGAAATTCAGATTATTTATTTTATGCAGGAAGACTCGCTGTCTAAGGAGCAGTGAGCACAAAGAAGGAAGCTCTTATGATGCCACCTTGGCCTATTTTAGAATAATCTTGGAGCACTAAACTTGAAGCGCTGATGTAGGCTGATTCAACATACTTTGCTTCAGTGATAATAAGATGCACAACTGGCATCAACTGTAATTACATCATTCCCTCTTTATCTCAAACAGTATGTCTATGTCACCTTGAAAATTCTGTTCATTAATTTAAAGTGTCAAAAAAAAGGCATTTCAATTAATCACTTAGTGATAGCTTTGTAATGATTTCTCCCAGTCATGTCAGACAGCCTGCAACATTTTCCTATTTGTCCAGAGATGCTGCCAGTTGGGTGTGCTAATGTTGTTCTCACAATGATTTCATTTTCAGCCGTTATGCACAAAAACAGAGAACTAATTGGAACAAATTAAGAGTAAATTACAAGAGTAAAAGGGCAAGTTATCCAGGAGAATTTAATGAGCTCCAAGGATGAAGCTTCAGCCAAAAGAAACTGAAAAACAGTTACAGAAGTGCAGTTAATTTGTAAGCAGAGTGGTTCATTGTTTCAGCAGCAGCAACACTCATTAATATCTGTCAGTTTAAAAATTATTATTATTTTTATTACTATTACACACACTGGAGTTTCCTGCAGTTCTTATAAAAGTCATATGCAAAGTTAATTTGTCTGATTTCTTTGTTGCTGTAAAAAGGTCAAAGCATTTTTTATTATCTGCAATGGGGTATAAAGACTATTATTAAGCTAAAATTATGTTTTGCCAGTAAATATTTCAAGGTTTCCAGTGTGACTCTACAGTATAAAAGTAAAACAGAAAGTACATCTGAAGTATCTAGCCCAGAAATTATCCATCATTTGCTAACAACAATTTTATTTTGTCTTTAATGCATCATGAGTACATTTATTTATCTGTACAGCACTTTTCACACAATCTCATTCAATTTTCATCCAGACTCAAACCTTCTGCATACAATAACAATAAAAGAAAAAGCAATTAGAGAAGAGAGAGCAATGACAAAACATTTTTAGTACAACCCCAATTCCAAAAAAGTTTGGACGCTGTGTAAAAAGTAAATAAAAACAGAATGCAATGATTTGCAAATCTCATAAACTCATATTTTATTGATAGAACATAGAAAATATCTCAGATGTTTAAACTGACTGCCTGACTGCAGTCCAGACCTTTCACCAACTGAAAACATTTGGCACATCATAATTCGAAAAATTTGACAAAGAAGCAGCTAGAATCCGATATCAGACAAGAATGGGACAACATTCCTCTCCCAAAAGTCCAGCAACAATCCTTAAAAAAATCCTTAAAAAAAATGTTATAATCACTTTGAAAATAGCTAAGAGCTAGAACAGAGAAAACAGGAGTTCGTAAAATAAAAAGGAAGATTCTGCTCTCACCTGTTGCCCAATAGTAGATGTCCCAGTCATTGCTTGGTTCATTAATCAGCCTGTCATACTGCTGCAGCTGGTTCTCAGTCATTGTGTTCAGGTACTGCTTTGCAAAAAGGCTAAAAGAGAGAAAATTAGTCTGAATCTGAAGCACCCCTCCTATCATCTGAGAAAAAATCCTTCACAATGTAAGCAAACAAAAAAAGCAACTTAAAAACACTAACAGTTCTAAAGGTTTTTAAACATTATTCTGATACAACAAAAGCATGTGTTGTAATGGTTTGATAACTGAGCAACAGTAAGTCAGAAAGGGGATTTTTATTATAAGACTGCAACTGAAGCCTCATTTTAACCTCAGATGTTCTTAAGAATGTATTTAAGCACAGAAACAGGACTATGAATTTTTGTCCCTGATCGCCTACACTGGATCTGATTAAGGAAGGAATTTCTATGCATCCAGGACAGATAGTAGCAACACTTAAATAATGCTTTCTATTGGATGAGAATACTGAAAAATGTAAACATATAAGATGGATAAAACAATAAAATCAAACACCGTAGCTCACAGACAGACAGTTTAACAACCTCAGCAATATGCAGTTCTCCAACATGCCCCTCTTGCGGCTTTCGTAGAGAAGTCGGCGTCTCTTGATGTTGATGGGCTCATTTGGATTTTCGTTCCAAGGAGGCAAAGGGATCTCGATCAGGTCTGCCTTGCCGTCATCGGGAGAGTCGCCGCGGTAACCACGAGATGACACCAGCCCTGTGACTGCTGGTCTCCAAGCAGCTTGGCACATCCCAGTTACCAGCTGATGGGACACCAGCACACATTAACAGACACATGGTGATGAGTAAAATTATCCACCGCACCACCTGGAAATCCATCGTCTTTGTTTTTGGCCACGATTACGGTTGCAATTTTTATTTAAACGTTTATACAGACATCAGATCAAGATGTTAAATTGCCATTACAACATTAATAAGTTCAGGTTGTTCAAGTAGTAGGACCCAACTTTATATAGTATTTTCTTATTTTGAATTTTTGTTTAGTTTCTGCTGGTTTGAGATTGCTTTGCTTTTTTTTTTTTTTTTTTTACTGTATCAGTTATTAGTTAAAATGTTTCTCTTTTCATTTTATTTATATTTTTAACATCCCTCAGCATACTTTTCAGGGGCAGAATAAGCATTATGATACAAACACAATATCCTTAATTTACTCACAAGCATGCACATCACAATAAACGTATACAAATGCCTCCTCGTGCTTTTTGACAAATATGACCAAACTGACTAAAGCAAAGGACATCATCTCTATAGTTTTATCATTATAAGTTTACAGTAACATTTAAAGTTTTCTTTTTTCTTCAGTACAGTTTCTCTGCAAAAGTCTTGAGCCACCATTCCTCAACACAACCTGCAGGGTTGAAGAATAAATCCATGACTGATAAGAGTTCCACTGTGTGTTTTTCTATGCCGGTATACATTTATTGCACTGACAGTGTGTTTGGGATTATTGTCATGCTGAATGATGAAGCTGTTATCCATCAGATGCTTTCCAGATGGTATTTCATGGTGGATCAAAATCTGATGGTACTTTTCTCTGTTCATAATTCAATCAATTTTGACAAGAGCGTCATCACCACTGTCTGAAATGCAGCCCCAAACCATGGCATAGCCTCCACCATGTTTTGCTGTAAACACTCACTTTTATACCTTTCTGCTGACCTTCTCCATACATACTGATGACTATTTGAACCAAAGATTTAAAAATTTGGATTCATCACTCCATCAGACCTGTTGCCACTAATTTTCACTCCAGTTCTTGTGTAATTTGGCATACGTCAGTCTTTTCTCCCTGTTTTCCTTCCATAAGAATGGCTTCTTGACACCCACCCTTCCACTGAGTCCGTTTATGATGAGGCTTCAGTACTAGATGGATCAGCTGAAGGGTCAGATGCATCTCTCAGGTCCTGTGTCAGGGGTTTGCTGAAATTTTTGCTTAAAGATACATTCCACAGTAATTGGGACAAACGAAAGTTGAAAATTAGATTTGAGATATTTAGCTGAGAATTTATTTTTTAATTGCATAGAAGCCAAATTTTCATGAACTAGTAATTAAGTGTTGATTACACCATGTTTTTTTGTCATAAATTATAATAAATAAAAGCAATAATCACTGTCACGAAGGGGACAATTCTAAAATGACTGGAGTATTCCATTCAGTAATAGATAAAGCTGTACCTTGCATATACTAATAACATAGCATTTTACTTTCCATTAGTATTTGCGTATAGGAAAATAACACTGTATCCCTCTGTGACAAAATAAGGTAAAAAAGTTTTTTTATTCCCTCAGTGGCTTGAACAAAATTCATAACCTCTTGTGAACTTTTGACTTTGGGGTACTGGGCTGTTAGGGCTGTTGTCCCTCATAAATAGTCACAGACTATTAACCTTTATTATTGTAAATGACACAGATACAGATCCATGACATGCAAAATACTGTGGAATGCCCTGCAAATTCTTTGTTTTGTGTAGACACAACACTGGTTGACCTGTTGTGCCATTTTAATGCTTTAATCAGTGTTAAGTGACAGACAAACAAAAACAAACATTCGTCAGAAAATGGTCAGGTACAAGGACTGGAGTGATAATGGGTGAAAAAACAGCCAATGCTCAAAGAAAAGCTCTGAAAGACCTACGGAAAGCCTGGGGAATTATTGCTCAAGACTATTTAAAAAAAAAAAATGACAAGACAGCCTGGCGGAGCGTCTCAGATTGTACTGTTGTACAACTGTCCTCCAACAGGATAACCTCTCTGCGTCAGAGCTACATCAGTCCTGACAATAATAATGGTACACCATCAGAAACCTGAATCGGTATTTAATAATGTTAACAGCCTGTTGCTGCATCTACTTATTAAAGAATAAACATACAAACTATAATCATTAACGCTAAAACGTTTAAAAGTGGACGGTGAGCCCTGACGTTAAAACGGCCGCTGATTCAGATTTCAACCAAATATATATGCATACATGTGCAAATGATTTCTCTCTCCGCTAACTCACCCTTTTCGCAACAGCAGACGACAGCATTTTAACCCAGCTTCTTTTAAGGCCCACAAATTTGATAAAACTGCGTCTCCGCTGCCCAAACGTTTCTGGTGTCTGACAGACAAATTACACAAGTACGGTCACAGGAAACCACCGGAGAGCGCTGTACACAGCGTACACATGTCCACGTGGTAACTGCAGGACAGCACAGCTGGCGTCAACGTTGTATTTTTAAGGGTATATATTTTATTTGTGTGTTTATCTTATCTTTCTTACACATGCACACACACTCACACACGTACTAATTAAAAGCTAAATACATCTAAAAGTAAACTGGTTGACTATAGGAACCACATGTCGATTGTTGTTCTCAGCCGGTGAATATCTCGGCTGCACCAACTGCGAGAGTAGCAACAATAGCATTAGCTGATCAAAGAGCGAAAGTGGCCATTTGCGCTAATTTGTGTGTAATACGGTATATGCTTTTGAAAGTTTTCATCAAAATTCAGTTTCTTATAACTTATGTGCGCAGGTCGTGTTCTCGGTTTGTCATACTTATTTTTAGTATGTTTATTTTGAGAAGTCCAGCGGAACGTTAACGTTAGCTAACAAAAGGAAAATTAATGGTTTTCTGAAAGTGCGCCTGCTGTAATAATTTGCAAAGTGTGCATGTGCACGCTACACTGAAAAAAAATTACTAGCTGGATTGCCAGTAAT